>NC_084587.1:109647-147381 GCF_033807715.1 Cololabis saira | reverse complement strand
GGTTATACCGAACCATTTTCAGGTGACAGTTTACAGGATAAAACCATAAGACATAAACTTAACAGAATAAAGTAGGTCTGCTCACCTTGACTGGGAGTTCAGAGTGATGCTAGGATGGGGGACGGGGACAGGTGTAGCGGACCAATCAGATGTCAGGATGACTTTCCAGGTAATGATAGGTGGATTCATGTTAAGAGGTATCACTCCTGCATCAGCACCACCGGTGCCGGATGCATTTAAAAGATGGAAGTGAGCCCTCTTCTCAGTCATGCAGCCGCTTCCTTTGAGTGCAGCCACATATTTAATAATTGTTATCAGGTTCACCATTAGCTGGTACTGACATACCTCACCGATTCCTCCTGGGGTCCACACAAAAACATAAGTGAATGGAAATAAATGCATGATAAGGTTCTTGGTATTCCTAACTGTAACTTTCAAAGTAAAACACCCAGTGGCAGGCAGTGTATTTCACACTTAGGCCTTCAGTGATGTCCAACTCAGTCAATAAATACCTTTCATTATGCAGCATTCATCACACCAAGACTGGAGAGAAGTTAGAAACACACTTAAGCACTACCAGGCATTGCATCATCACAGTTGTGTACAAAATGTTCCATTATCCGGTGCATTTAAAAAAAAAAAAAAAAAAAAAAAAAAAAAAAAAACACCCGACAAACCTGCGTCAGCAATTAACACATATCTGGTATGCTACCGTCAAAACTTAAGGGTCTTTAAAAATCTTTCAAAAAAGTTTTATTAAAACAAAAAAAAAAAAAAAAAGCTTTAACAAGACTGTACTTTGGTAAAAAAAATCTTGACGCCAAACCGTGACATATTACGGCTTTCTGTGACCTGTTGCCTTGAGTACAACCATACTGCTGCGCCAATGCGCCAGATTAACTTACACTGCAGAAGGCCAAGATTTTTTTTGTTCCATTTTCAGTATATTGGTCATTTTAGTTTGTTATTATGGATTTGATATTAACAAAATAAATGATAAAAACACAATTCTGCTTGAATGACCCGTCAACTCCTGACTCCCAAATGGTGAGGAAAATTGTTGCAAGTCTTTCACCCCCAGCTGCAAACATCGTAAAGTCATTAGGGTCTCAAGCCTCACCAAAGGTGAACTTGAACTTACTTGATTCTGCTTACACCACTGGGGGTATTTTAATTTGTGGGTGGGACTTTAATGTAGTCATAAATAAGTTTGGATACAACTAGCTTAAGGAAAATACATCAGAATTTGTAAAGATATCCTTAGAAGAAATGGGAATGATAGACATATGGAGGAGTCTCCACTCTTGAGAAGGACTACACACATTATTCGGCAACACAAAGTACGCTCCAGAATAGACCATGTATGCATGTATGTTAGATACAGAATAAGATTGGAACAGCGGATATATCAGGTCATAAGACCTTGTTTTTAAAAATAAATCTGAATGCCAGGCAAAAAAAACAGACAATCGGGAGACTAAATGTGGGGATACTCAAAAGGTTTTGTAGAAGAATTAAAGAGGAGATCGGGCAATACATAAGAGAACAATGGAGAAGTTGATCTGCATATTGTATGGGATGTACGGGCTGTTCGAGGAAAGGTAATAGCCAAGATCCCACTATTTAAAAACATAAGCATATCGGAACAACTCTGCGAGAATTAGAGCAATACCAGAGGACAAACATAGTATACGAACAAATTAAGGACACCAAAATGAAGATAAATGAGATATTATTGTATGAATAAAAGACACCGTACAGAGACCCCACTTGAGATCAGTGAAGATCCTGTGGAAATTCAGCCCCCCCATACACAAAGTGGTATCCAAGCTGCTGCCCTGAGCTTTGGCAGTCAGGCCTCTTACAAACCCCAGACTGCCATCAAAGTCAAGACTTTCTCTGGCCAATAGGAGAAAGAACCAGCACGTCCACTTGCTCCAGATCAAATCAGCACACCAGAAACATTTAAAACAGAATTACCATGAGATTGGCCCCAGAGCAATAAAACATACGAAAACAGCAAGTAATAAGTACCATACAGAAAATTAGGGATCCACATAGCAATGAGATAATACATGAACCGGATGGTATGAAGAAAATATTTCAGAAGTTCTATGACAATTTACACACACACACATTAAATCAACTAGATTTACCATCAATTGGTGTATCGCAAAATGAAAGACTGACAGCAGAAATTACAAGGGAGGAGATCAAAACAATAAATTCATTGAAAAATAATAAATCTCCAGGGAGCGATGGCTATCCTGCAGAATGGTACAAGGTGTTTAAGGAAGAGTTGTTACTGGTACTTTAGGCCTCTTAAAGAAAAATCAGATACCACCAACGTGGACAGAAGCCATTATTTCAATCATACCAAGGAAAATGAAACGTATCAAAATTTGTAAAGATATCCTTAGATGAAAAGGTAATGAAAGACATGGAGGACTCTCCACCCTCTTAAGGACTACACAGTAGATGGCAACACAAAGTGACTCTAGAATAAACTTTTTTATAAATGGGGGATAGATACAGAGTGATCCAGTGTGAGATTGGAGGGGCGGATATATCAGATCATAAGACCTACATCTGAATGCCAGGAAAAAAGACAGACAATCGGGAGACCAAATAATAAAGGTTTTGTAGAAGAATTAAAAAGAGATCGGGCAATACAAAAGAGAATAATGGAGTAGTTGATCTGCATATTGTATAGGATGCCTTGAAAGCTGTTTGAGGAAAGGTAATAGCCTAGATCAGACTATTTAAAAACATAAGCATATCTGAACTCTGTAATACTGCGAGAATTAGAGCAACAATACCACAGGACAAACAAATGGTATATGAACAGAATTAAGGACACACAAATGAGATTATTGTATGAATAAAAGACACCGTACAGAGACCCCACTTGAGATCAGTGAAGATCCTGTGGAAATTCAGCCCCCCCATACACAAAGTGGTATCCAAGCTGCTGCCCCGAGCTTTGCCAGTCAGGCCTCTTACAAACCCCAGACTGCCATCAAAGTCAAGATTTTCTCTGGCCAATAGGAGAAAGAACCAGCACGATCCACTTGCCTTCAGATCAACTCAGCACACCATAAACATTTAAAACAAAATTACTATGAGATTGGCCCCAGAGCAACAAAACTCTTAGCAAACCATATACGAAAACAGCAAGTAATAAGTACCATACAGAAAATTAGGGATCCACATAGCAATGAGATAATACATGAACCGGATGGTAGAGAAAATATTTCAGAAGTTTTAGGAAAATGTATACACACAACCACTTGCTACAAATAAGTAGTGAGAGCTTCTTTAAATCAATTAGATTTACCATCAATTGGTGTGATGCAAAATGAAAGACTGACAGCAGAAATTACAAGGAAGATTATCAAAGCAATAAATTCATTGCAAAATAATAAATCTCCAGGGAGCAATGGCTATCCTGCACAATGGTACAGTGTTTAAAGAGTTGTTACCGGTACTTCAGGCCTCTTAAAGAAAAATCAGATACCACCAACGTGGGCAGAAGCCATTATTTCAATCATACATCAGAATTTGTAAAGATATCCTTAGATGAAAAGGTAATGAAAGACATATGGGAAGTCTCCACCCTCTTGGGAAGGACTACACAGTATACGGCAACAAAGTTACTCTAGAACAGACTTTTTATATATGGGGGATAGATACAGAGTGACCGAGTGGAATATTGGATGGGCGGATAAATCAGATCATACCTTTTTAAAAATACATCTGAATGCCAGGAAAAAGACAGACAATCGGGAGACTAAATAATAAAGGTTTTGTAGAATAATTAAAGAGATCGGGGCAATACATAGGGAATGTATGGGATGCCATGAAAGCTGTTAGAGGAAAAGTAAAAGCCAAGATCACACCATTTAAAAACATAAGCATATCTGAACAACTCTAATATTGCGAGAATTAGAGCAATACCAGAGGACAAACTAGTATATGAACAAATTAAGGACACTAAAATGAAGATAAATGAGATATTGGATGAATAAAGACACCGTGCAGAGACCCCACTTGAGATCAGTGAAGATCCTGTGGAAATTCAGCCCCCCCATACACAAAGTGGTATCCAAGTTGCTGCCCCGAGCTTTGCCAGTGAGGCCTCTTACAAACCCCAGACTGCCATCAAAGTCAAGACTTTCTGACCAAGAGCAGAGAGAACCAGCACATTCCACTTGCCTTCAGATCAAATCAGCACACCAGAAACATTTAAAACAGAATTACCATGAGATTGGCCCCAGAGCAATAAAACTCTTACCAAAACATATACGAAAACAGCAAGTAATAAGTACCATACAGAAAATTAGGGATCCACATAGCAATGAGATAATACATGAACCGGATGGTATAAAGAAAATATTTCAGAAGTTTTATGCACACACACACACAGCAAATTAGTGAGAACTTCTTTAAATCAATTAGATTTACCATCAATTGGTATATCTCAAAATGAAAGACCGACAGCAGAAATTACAAGGGAGGAGATCAAAACAATAAATTCATTGAATAATAATAAATCTCCAGGGAGCAATGGCTATGCTGCGGAATGGTACAAGGTGTTTAAGGTAGAGTGGTTACGGTACTTCAGGCCTCTTAAAGAAAAAAAAAATATATATATATATATTTATATACACACACACACACACACAACGTGGGCAGAGGCCATTATTTCAATCATACCAAGGAAAATAAAACATATCAAAATTTGTAAAGATATCCTTAGATGAAAAGGTAATGAAAGACATGGAGGACTCTCCACTTTAAGGACTACACAATATACGGCAACAAAGTCACTCTAGAATAGACTTTTTAAATATGGGGGATAGATACAGAGTGATCGAGTGTAAGATTGGAGGTGCGGATATATCAGATTATACCTTGTTTTTAAAAATACATCTGAATGCCAGGGGGGGGAAAAAAGAGACAATCTGGAGACTAAATGTGGGGATACTCAATAATAAAGGTTTTATGGAAGAATTAAAAGAGGAGATTGGGCAACACATAAGAGAACAAGGAGAAGTTGATCGGCATATTTTATGGGACGCCTTGAAAGCTGTTTGAGGAAAGGTAATAGCTAAGATCACACTATTTAAAAACATAAGCATATCTGAACCACTCTGCAATACTGCGAAAATTAGAGCAACAATACCAGAGGACAAACAAATATATAAACAAATTAATTACACCAAAATGAAGATAAATTATTTGAAGAATAAAAGACACCGTGCAGAGAACCCACTTGAGATCAGTGAAGATCCTGTGGAAATTCAGCCCCCCCCATACAAAAAGTGGTATCCAAGCTGCTGCCCCGAGCTTTGCCAGTCAGGCCTCTTACAAACCCCAGACTGCCATCAAAGTCAAGATTTTCTCTGGCCAAGAGGAGAAAGAACCAGCACGTTCCACTTGCCTTCAGATCAAATCAGCACACCATAAACATTTGAAACAAAATTACTATAATATTGGCCCCAGAGCAACAAAACTCTGAGCAAAATACAGTATATACGAAAAACAGCAAGTAATAAGTACCATACAGAAAATCAGGGATCCACGTAGCAATGAGACAATACATGAACCGGATGGTATAGAGAAAATATTTCAGAAGTTTTATGAAAATGTATACACAACCACTTGCTGCAAATGAGGAAGTAGTGAGAACTTTTTTTTTTTTAAATCAACTACATTTACCATCAATTGGCGTGTCGCAAAAGGAAAGACTGAGGGCATAAATTACAAGGGAGGAGATCAAACCAATAAATTCATTGAAAAATAAATCTCCAGGGAGCGATGGCTATCCTGCAGAATGGTACAAGGTGTTTAAGAAAGAGTTGTTACCGGTACTTCAGGCCTCTTAATGAAAATCAGATACCAACGTGGGCAGAAGCCATTATTTCAATCATACCAAAACCAGGCAAAGAATATCAAAAAAAAAAAAAAAAAAAAAAAAAAAAAACACATCTCCAAAAGAATAAATACCTTAATTTATCTTCAATAGATGAAGACCGAACTGGATTCATATTGGGTCGTAAAACAAAACAGTCAAAGAACTCTACAAATAACTGGACAAGCGCAAACAGAGAAACTTAGCACTATATTGATATATTATGTAATACAGGCTTGGTTTTTTAGATTCCCTGGGATTCTGGATTTTGAGTCAATTCTCTCCCTGACGAGGGGGATGGCGAGCCACCCATGTGAGAGTCTGGAGGGGCCTTTCCATTCTTCATCTACCATCCTTACAGCGTGGTAGGACATTGGCCAAGGACTTTTTTTATTTTTGGGGAAGACATTTTATTTTATTTAGTGTGCACCCAGTTTAAAAGACACGTTAATAGAACAAAACTGAATGCCGGCAAACTGTTTATTTTCTTGTTGTGTTTAATACAGTGGATTTGCTAAAACCTACCTGCGTGTTCTTTTTACTCATTGTGGTGTCCAATCCCGTCTCATTACTCCTACTCGTGAACCTAGAAAATTCTGGTCCAGTGTGCACTTACCTGCCAGGTCGGCTACATAAACATCAAATCATCACTGCAATTGTGAAACTTTATGAACATTGTTCAACAGGATTTGATACACTTAAACTGAAAAAAGGTTCCAATTACAGATTATTTTTTTTAATATTACCCGGTCAGGTGAAGGACAGCCCTGGAGCTTCAACACCTACAAGAAAAGAGAAAAAAATAAATAAACACGGTGAAAGCCTGCAAAACTATGCATTTTTCCCCTCACACAAATGTATATAGCAATTATATATGAAGCCTTACCTTTGGCGCAGGTGAAACATCAGGGCCAACACAGCTTTCATCAATGTCTGAAAAATGATCAATTACACACAACTAAACTAATCAAAACTTTGACACATGGACATAATCTGAAATTGAGTACATTTAACATCCTAATGGAATACCGTATTGGCCCGAATATAAGATGGTGTTTTTGCATTAAAATAAGACTTCCATTTGGGGTCTAGACATTATACCCAATCACAACGCTAGATGGCACCAGATATCTTTAAAACAAATGCTGAACTTAACTGGCCAGGCCAAAGCCAACCACTGTCACGAAGAATAAAAATGGCGGTATCAAAAAGAATTAAAAAAAAAATAAAAATGAAAGAAATGACAAGAAAATAAGAAATAACAGAAAATGGAGAAACATACTGATAATCTGGAGAAAAGTGGGTTGAATATTGCCCTGGTAAACTGGCAGCTGAGGATGTTATGATGCAAAGTTCAAGATGATTTAAATGACAAAACATGCTTTTCCTCTCTCAAATATATTGTTAGTCCTTTTTTCACATGAACTGTAATCATTTTCTGTATAAAAATTGAATTTGGTGTTCAAAAAGTTTCTTTTCAAACTTGAGTCTTGAAAAAGAGGGTCGTTTTATAATCAGGGTCGTCTAGTTGGAGTAAGTACGATCAACGTGACACAAACAGACCTATGATTGTGTGTGGACAAAGGCGGTAGGTTGTATCGACAAAAATGAAAGCGGTGGCCACATGGCCAAATATTCTTGAAAAACAGAGCGAGGCCTGCAAGCAGGAAACATGAAGCACACGTGAAGCTGCTGGCTGGGAACAGGCCTATGACATTAACCAACTCTGCTAGGCGACATGTCACAAATTACTGATATGGAACACATATGGCATTATATTGAGGCCGGTAACGTTATGGTGTAGTTTTCTTTTGTTGTGGGACAAATTGATTTATTATTATTGTAACAGGCCTGGCAGGGAACATTTTTCAGCAACGGTTGGTCCGGTGGGGACAGAGCAGGAAAAGCCTTACAGGCCTCTGTAGATCACTGGGGGAAACCCTGTACACCATATCCACGAACAAAAACATTAAGTCTGCAGCAAAACCTCCAGCACAGGTGGTGGGCATCTGGGCGGAGGAGTCTGTCACAGCTGATTGAAAAGACAAGCATGTTACACACAATATGAAAAACGTCTAAAATTGAATGTAATATCTACAGATATTTTTTCTACCTTGATACATTTCCCTGAATTCCACAGTGTAGGTAGCAGCTGAGTGTCAACATCCACGGACAGATCCACCTTCCTCTTGGCAGCCTCAGCACGCCGTCCCTTACGAGGCATCCTTGCAGGTCCCAGCTTGCTGGAAAAAAGACCACGAAAAGACAGAAATATGACCTACCGTTCTACTGAATCAAAGTTGTCAGTGGTGTGTGTTAGTGTTAAAAAATGAAGGCAGTGAGGTGATGCTACCCGTCAATGTGGTGTACAGATTAATATAAATCCTCAGGGTTGGGTCTCTGGATCAAAGTTTGCAGGAAAAACTCTGGAAACCAAATCTCAGTGTCAAGCTGTAAAAGGAGGCAAAACATGAATTTAATTTTGGAAAGACAATTACTTGAAATGTTTTAGGGTTAGTGTAAGTTATGTACAATTGTCTGAACTTTTCTAGAGGGATTTTTATACACCAGGGGCCTCATGTACAAAGAGTGAGACGCACAAATAATGTGTACGCCACTTTTTACGCTCACGGTCAGATGTTCAAAAAGTGATTTGAATGTGAAAAGTTGCGGTCGTTCACACATCAAGGCTGGCGTTCGCACGTTTGAGGTTTTGTCCAGAATATGAGGAAATGTGACGTCATCAATAAGTTCACGACACGACAGTCCCCACATAAGTTACACACAAGTGAAACTGTAAAAATATCAAACAACCACAAGGAAGGTGGGTACCTGTCTTTTTCCCCCCCCTCTCTTAACACTCAGAGGTAGAGGCCGAGACCTGGACGGGTCTCTCCTCCCGGCGACGGAGGCCGAGAGCCGGACCGGTCTCTCCTCCCGGCGACGGAGGCCGAGAGCCGGACCGGTCTCTCCTCCCGGCGACGGAGGCCGAGAGCCGGACCGGTCTCTCCTCCCGGTGACCGAGGCCTGGACGGGTCTCTCCTCCCGGCGACCGAGGCCGAGAGCCGGACGGGTCTCTCCTCCCGGCGACGGAGGCCGAGAGCCGGACCGGTCTCTCCTCCCGGCGACGGAGGCCGAGAGCCGGACCGGTCTCTCCTCCCGGCGACGGAGGCCGAGAGCCGGACCGGTCTCTCCTCCCGGTGACGGAGGCCGAGACCCGGGCCGGTCTCTCCTCCCGGTGACGGAGGCCGAGACCCGGGCCGGTCTCTCCTCCCGGTGACGGAGGCCGAGACCCGGACCGGTCTCTCCTCCCGGCGACGGAGGCCGAGAGCCGGACCGGTCTCTCCTCCCGGCGACGGAGGCCGAGAGCCGGACCGGTCTCTCCTCCCGGCGACGGAGGCCGAGAGCCGGACCGGTCTCTCCTCCCGGCGACGGAGGCCGAGAGCCGGACCGGTCTCTCCTCCCGGCGACGGAGGCCGAGAGCCGGACCGGTCTCTCCTCCCGGTGACCGAGGCCTGGACGGGTCTCTCCTCCCGGCGACCGAGGCCGAGACCTGGACGGGTCTCTCCTCCCGGCGACGGAGGCCGAGAGCCGGACCGGTCTCTCCTCCCGGCGACGGAGGCCGAGAGCCGGACCGGTCTCTCCTCCCGGCGACGGAGGCCGAGAGCCGGACCGGTCTCTCCTCCCGGCGACGGAGGCCGAGAGCCGGACCGGTCTCTCCTCCCGGTGACCGAGGCCTGGACGGGTCTCTCCTCCCGGCGACCGAGGCCGAGACCTGGACGGGTCTCTCCTCCCGGCGACGGAGGCCGAGACCTGGACCGATGACGGAGGCCGAGACCTAAACGGGTCTCTCCTCCCGGTGACGGAGGCCGAGACCTAAACGGGTCTCTCCTCCCGGTGACGGAGGCCGAGACCTTAACGGGTCTCTCCTCCCGGTGACGGAGGCCGAGACCTTAACGGGTCTCTCCTCCCGGTGACGGAGGCCGAGACCTTAACGGGTCTCTCCTCCCGGTGACGGAGGCCGAGACCTTAACGGGTCTCTCCTCCCGGTGACGGAGGCCGAGACCTTAACGGGTCTCTCCTCCCGGTGACGGAGGCCGAGACCTTAACGGGTCTCTCCTCCCGGTGACGGAGGCCGAGACCTTAACCGGTCTCTCCTCCCGGTGACGGAGGCCGAGACCTTAACCGGTCTCTCCTCCCGGTGACGGAGGCCGAGACCTTAACCGGTCTCTCCTCCCGGTGACGGAGGCCGAGACCTTAACCGGTCTCTCCTCCCGGTGACGGAGGCCAAGACCTTAACCGGTCTCTCCTCCCGGTGACGGAGGCCAAGACCTTAACCGGTCTCTCCTCCCGGTGACGGAGGCCAAGACCTTAACCGGTCTCTCCTCCCGGTGACGGAGGCCAAGACCTTAACCGGTCTCTCCTCCCGGTGACGGAGGCCAAGACCTTAACCGGTCTCTCCTCCCGGTGACGGAGGCCAAGACCTTAACCGGTCTCTCCTCCCGGTGACGGAGGCCAAGACCTTATGTCAGATGTTCAAAAAGTGATTTGAATGTGAAAAGTTGCGGTCATTGACACATCAAGGCTGGCGTTCGCACGTTTGAGGTTTTGTCCATTGGCGATGCACTGAAGTCCAGAATATGAGGAAATGTGACGTCATCAATAAGTTCACGACACAACAGTCCCCACATCACCAGATAAGTTACACACAAGTGAAACTGTAAAAATATCACAAACAACCACAAGGAAGGTGGGAACCTGTCTTTTTTTTTCACCCTCTCTTAACACTCAGAGGTAGAGGCCGAGACCTGGATCAGTCTCTCCTCCCGGTGACGGAGGCCGAAACCTAAACGGGTCTCTCCGCCCGGTGACGGAGGCCGAGACCTGGACGGGTTTTTCCCTCCCGGTGACGGAGGCCAAGACCTTAACCGTTCTCTCCTCCCGGTGACGGAGGCCGAGACCTTAACCGTTCTCTCCTCCCGGTGACGGAGGCCGAGACCTTAACCGTTCTCTCCTCCCGGTGACGGAGGCCGAGACCTTAACCGTTCTCTCCTCCCGGTGACGGAGGCGAGACCCGGACGGGTTTTTCCTCCCAGTGACGGAGGCCGAGACTTGGACCGGTGTGTAATGATGCACCATACAAACATAACCCACAACTCTTCATGGAACGCAACACAAAGCAAAGAACTATGATACCCATAATGCAATGCAGCCAACACAACTCCAGCACGTTAGTTTTCTTTTACAGCTTAAATCAGAAGAAAAGGTCCCAAATAAATTATTTTCCAGCCTCAACTTCTGACAGGAGTCTCCAGCTGACGACTGATGTTTCTTTACAAGTTTGTTCTACTTGTTTTTCCACGTTCCTTGTCAGGATGAGCAGTTTTTACTGGATGTTTATCCTCATTATCATATTCAAATATTTCTACTTGAGGGCGGAGACGGGTGGAGTGTTGTGCTCCCGCATGTGGCTCGATTCCAAGTTTGTGATATTTAAACAAATGTACATGGATTTGGGCGAACGCACAGTTTTGAACATCTGAATTTCTTTTTGCGTATGCCAGAATTTCACACACGAATTCACGTTGAAATCCACGCACTCTTTCTACATGAGGCCCAGGTGTTGACATCAGCAGTACTGATGACATCAACAGTACTGATGACAGGAGCAGCAGGGATGAATAAGAGGGAAAATCATTAACTAAACTAAAAACTTAAGGCCGTTTCAAGTGGTGGATTAAACATTGACTGCTTGTTTAATTTTGCTGATTAAAATCACCAAAAGTCGAAACCTCAGAAACCAACGGTACGTTTATACCGAACCATTTTCAGATGACAGTTGGATGAAACAATAAGAAATAAACTTAAAATAAAGTAAGTCTTCTCACCTCGACCGGGAGTTCAGAGTTATGCTAGGATGGGGGACGGGGACAGGTGTAGCGGACCAATCAGATGTCAGGATGAGTTTCCAGGTAATGATAGGTGGATTCATGTTATGAGGTCTCACTCCTGCATCAGCACCACCGGTGCCGGATGCATTTAAAATAAAATGACGGGAGTGAGCCCTCTTCTCAGTCATGCAGGCGCTTCTTTTGAGTGCAGCCACAGATTTAATAATATCAGGATCACCATTATCTGGTACTAACATACCTCACCGATTCCTCCTGGGGTCCACACAAAACATAACACAAGCGAATGGAAATAAATGAAGGTTCTTGGTATTCTTAACTGTAACTTTCAAAGTAAAACACCCAGTGGTGGGCGGTCTATTTCACACTCAGGCCTTCAGTGATGTCCAACTTAGTCAATAAATACCTTTCATTATGCAGCATTCATCACACCAGGACTGGAGAGAAGTTAGAAACACACTTAAGCACTACTAGGCATTGCATCACCTCAGTTGTGTACAAAATGGGCTATTATCCTGCGCATTTTAGCAATCAAACCTGCGTCAGCAATTAAAACATCTGGTAAAACCTTAAGAGGGTCTTTAAAATGATCTTCCCAAAAAGTTTTATTAAATGACTCAAGAATAAGCAAGCTTTAACAAGCCTGTACTTTGTGAAAAAACATTTTCATGCAAAACCGTAACGTATCACGGCTTTCTGTGACCGGTTGCTCTGAGTGCAACCACACTGCTGCGCCAATTATTTACTTACATTGCAGAAGGGCAAGATGTTTTTGTTCCATTTTCAGTACGTTTGTCATTTCAGTTAATTATGGATTTGATATGAACGAAATAAATAACATTAAACGTGGAAAAAGTGTTTGCACTCACCAAAACGTCCGTGTCCTCCAAAAAACTTATTTCAACACAAGTGGTTTTCTATTGGAAATAAAGTGAATTTTTCAGAGAACTTAGGTATTTTGATTTGAACTTACTGAACAATGTGTGGAAATTGTCGACAACCATTTCAAGTAAAGTGGACATTACTTTTTGAGTGCAGAGGGACGTGCTGGTACCTGGTCCGGTGAGAGGAGGCTCGTCCTGGGTCTCTGCTGGTACCTGGTCCAGTGAGAGGAGGCTCGTCCTGGGTCTCTGCTGGTACCTGGTCCTGGGTCTCTGCTGGTACCTGTTCCAGTGAGAGGAGGCTGGTCCTGGGTCTCTGCTGGTACCTGGTCCGGTGAGAGGAGGCTCGTCCTGGGTCTCTGCTGGTACCTGGTCCAGTGAGAGGAGGCTCGTCCTGGGTCTCTGCTGGTACCTGGGTCTCTGCTGGTACCTGGTCCGGTGAGAGGAGGCTCGTCCTGGGTCTCTGCTGGTACCTGGGTCTCTGCTGGTACCTGGTCCAGTGAGAGGAGGCTGGTCCTAGGTCTCTGCTGGTACTTGGTACCGGTGCGAGGAGGCTCGTCCTGGGTCTCTGGAGATCCAGCAGGACCAGGAGTCAGAGTCCGCAGTGGAACCAAGTGGGTCCAGGCTGGACCTGCAGGATCTACGTGCAGCGGGACCTGCTGGGTGTCTGAGTGACCTCTACACCTACCAACAGGTAATGTGGATCTGTTCTGGCTTTATTTCACACCTGTACACCTACCAACAGGTAATGTGGATCTGCTCTGGCTTTATTTCACACTCTGGACGCCCGGAAAGCTGCTTGGCTGTCGGCATACTCTCATCCAGCAGCATCTCCACCGGCTGCTCACACACTCCGGACGCATGCGCACCACCAATAGCTCCGTCTATTTATCCATTCTAAATAAATTATTCCTTGTTGCATTTTCGATGTTTCCTGAAATTTATCTCCAGACCCCTCCGAGACTAACCGTCTTTCTGCGCCGGACTCTTTGCTGCTGTCACTGGTGTGGGAGGTTGGTCTGATGAGGGGGTGTGGCCTGTTCGAGGGGGCGTGGCCACCAGGTAGAGCGGAGCGGTGATGAGCAGACTGACAGCTGCCTCACCACATCTCGAAAAAACAAAAGAGTAATGTTGATCAGCAGGTTTTTATGCTGGTAGCTGCAAAGCCATCAGACTAGATGTCCCGGATACCTATAAACAGGAGATGGTTAGTAGCTGTGAACATGTAGGGAGCAATATTCTGATACCTATAAACAGGAGATGGTTAGTAGCTGTGAACATGTAAGCAGCAATATTCTGATACCTATAAACATGACATGGTTAGTAGCTGTGAACATGTTAGCAGCAATATTCTGATCCCTCCAGGACACTTAGGCCCACAGCCTGTCCACGAAGAGAAGCTTGTTCTCTGGCTGACTGGAGCAACTGCTGCCATCACGTGAAGCTAAATATTGATCAGAGTCTGCTGCCATCCATGCTGACCTTCTATTGTTCCCTTCCTGCATCCAAGTTGGAACTTCTTAAAGTCCTCCATCACCAGCTATGGAGGAGAAAGAGGATTGAACATTGATTAAAGGGGCAAAGGGGTTGTGCAAACAGAATAACCTACAGAGAGAAATATTTAGCACCAAATTATTGGATTTATGCATTTCAAGTGCACATAAAATTTCCTTCCATGTGAATTACATAAAATCATAAACAGAATAACCTCAATGTAGTACATATTTATCATTTGAACGTAAATGAAACATGAGCTTTATGTAATACCAATAAACTCAACGTTTTAAGTATTTGTCCTTACATCCAATTTGTTCCAAGTGCTTAAGAACCAGTCTGTGTTTTAATACGAATTATTCCAGTGTGTTTAAAATGCTTAAATACAGGTCTACGCACCAGACCAAATTTAAATGAAATGAGTAAAATATATGCATTTGAAATGATAAACCCAATGCATTTTTTTTCTCCAATCAGGCTGCACCTATATCTACAGTATTTAAAATATTCATACCATTTTGTTTAACATTTTATTTATTTGGCTTCACAAGGCAAGTAAAAGCATCGCAAAACTCAAAGACAGCATCGCACACATTCAGCAAAACTACTGCTAATTCACATGTTCAAAAGAAAAGGAAACCACATCTTGGCATGCAAAACATACAGAAATAAATAAATGTACTAATTTGTGTAATTCAACATTGAGGAAGTCTTTTATTCTTAAATGGAACCTTTGCCAGAAAATGGATAGCCTAAAAAAAATGCAGACATTTAAACTCATTCAAGGGAACGTGGAACTTTGATGCACTATATTCTGAAAGCAACGTCAGTGCATCAGGCACGTTAGTCACATCTTAATGTTTAGTTTTTGGACTCTGGTGAAAGCAAGGTCCTTACAATGACACAAATCAGTCCCAAAAACAACATCTTCACGTGCAGCACAAACATCTGCAGTAATCTTGTCTTTAGGACAGGCTCCCTCAACCTGAACGATGTTGATTCTCATGGAAATCCCTGAAACAGTCCAGGCAGATTTGCTTTTATCATTTTAAATATTAAACATTTGCACACAAGACCTTGCTGGGGAAAAAATGAACTCTGTTTAACTGTGTGAATCTTTAGAAAGACGGGTAAACTAACAGGAATGACTGTAATGCTTACTGCCGCCACCGTCTCTCACCTGTACTGACCCTGAACGCTCCTGGGTTCAACTCCAGCCAGGAACCTTCCCCAGAAAGGGGACTCCTCACCTCCAGGCAGGAACCTTCCCCAGAAGGGGGGACTCCTCACCTCCAGCCAGGAACCTTCCCCAGAAGGGGGGACTCCTCACCTCCAGCCAGGAACCTTCCCCCGAAGGGGGGACTCCTCACCTCCAGCCAGGAACCTTCCCCAGAAGGGGGGGACTCCTCACCTCCAGCCAGGAACCTTCCCCAGAAGGGGGGGACTCCTCACCTCCAGCCAGGAACCTTCCCCAGAAGGGGGACTCCTCACCTCCAGCCAGGAACCTTCCCCAGAAGGGGGACTCCTCACCTCCAGCCAGGAACCTTCCCCAGAAAGGGGACTCCTCACCTCCAGCCAGGAACCTTCCCCAGAAGGGGGACTCCTCACCTCCAGCCAGGAACCTTCCCCAGAAGGGGGACTCCTCACCTCCAGCCAGGAACCTTCCCCAGAAGGGGGACTCCTCACCTCCAGCCAGGAACCTTCCCCAGAAAGGGGACTCCTCACCTCCAGCCAGGAACCTTCCCCAGAAGGGGGACTCCTCACCTCCAGCCAGGAACCTTCCCCAGAAAGGGGACTCCTCACCTCCAGACAGGAACCTTCCCCAGAAGGGGGACTCCTCACCTCCAGCCAGGAACCTTCCCCAGAAGGGGGACTCCTCACCTCCAGCCAGGAACCTTCCCCAGAAGGGGGGACTCACCTCCATACAGGACAGTCTTCTCTACCTCTCAGTGGGAGTTTTCCCAGAGAGTGGTGTGTTCCTCTGCTGGTCCATGCTGGTCTGTTCTGTCACCAGTGTGGAGGACAGGACCCAGATGCAGGAGACCAGGAGACAGGAAATGTTTAACTCTAACTTAAACTAAAAGCACTGCTGAGCAGGATTGCAAAAACCAGAACATGACAAAATCCAAAACCCAAACCTGAAACATGGAGGAAGGAACAGTACACACCAGCAGGGATCAAGGGAAAGACAAGGGGGAAAGACCAGATCAGATATACACAGAAGGCCTGACGAGACACAGGTGACGACAATCAGGGCAGATGGAAAAAGGAAAGTCAAGACAGAACTGAAACACCAGGACACAGACTTTCAAAATAAAACAGGAACTAAACACCAAAACCATGACAGATGGTTCTGCTCATTTTATGGAGGATGCATCAAGAGGAGTCATATGCAAACTTCAGATGGCAAAGTATCCCATAATGCATTTCCTGCCAACAAGGGAAAGTAATTGAGGAGGCAAAAGGAGTGAATATAAAGTTATAACTTTATTTTTGATGACAAATCCCAGGCATTTCTTCTTTTCTCTTCATTATCTTCTTTATATATATATATGTATATATATATATATATATATATATATATATATATATATATATATGTCATCTGTAAAAGAAAAAATATATATATATATGTCATATATATATATGTCATCTGTAAAAAAAAAAACGATTCAAATGCACCTTAACCTTTTTTATATTTTTTATATTACTTATATTTCTTATTGCTTTATATTTCTTATTGTTTGCACTACTGCTATTTGTCTTGCACTGGAGAGGTGAAAGTTTGGACACACCATCCCATTAATCTATACTGTGTGTGTGTATATATATATATATATATATATATATATATATATATATATATATATATATATATATATACCGTATTTTCTGCGACCACGCGGCTTATACAAAGGTGCGGCTATTCTGTGGATTTTTCTTCCACCGCTCGGGCCGCTCTAACCAGAATTAGAATCAAAACTAAGACAAAATAAATGCAAAGAAGAATACGCTACTTCTTCTTTAGCAGATAGAAGTAGGTATAAGCAGATTTCAAACAGATATATCAAATAGATAAATAAATACCGGTTATTTTCTCTTGGTTCTGTCCCGTTTTAATCAGCAAAGTTGCTGCCGTGTTAAAAGACACTTAGGAAAGGATCTATTTAGGTACAAACATGTACATCATTTACAGTTCCGAATCCTTCTGTACATGTAGTAAATATCTAATCTAACATAAATATCTGCGGCTAAATATATTTTTTTTTTAAATAGAGCAGATGCGACTTATATGCAGGTGCGGCTTATAGTCCAGAAAATACGGTATATATATATATATATATATATATATATATATATGTATATATATATATATATATATATATATATATATATATATATATATATATATATATATATATAAATAAATAAATACGAAAAACACATGGGTCAGACCAACGACCCCCCCGACCAACGACCCCCCCCAGACAGACGACCCCCCCCAGACCAACGACTCCCCAGACCAATAACCCCCCCAGGCCAACGACCCCCCCCAGACCAACGACCCCCCCCAGACCAACGACTCCCCAGACCAACGACTCCCCAGACCAACAACCCCCCCCAGACCAACGACTCCCCAGACCAACGACTCCCCAGACCAACGACCCCCCCCAGACCAACGACCCCCCAGACCAATGACCCCCCAGACCAATGACCCCCCAGACCAACGACCCCCCCCCGGCCAACGACTCCCCAGACCAATGACCCCCCAGACCAATGACCCCCCCCAGACCAATGACCCCCCAGACCAATGACCCCCCCAGACCACCATAAGCGGGATAATGGCCGACGAGGTGTACATTATCATAAATATATGGGCGTGGTTTGCCTCCGTTAAGTCCATATATTTATGTTAATGTAACCTCGAAGGGCATTATCCTGCTTATACCACAGTCACTTACCAAAAAACATAAATATTAAATCAGTTACCGTCCCATAAGAACCTGGTAGTTTATAAGAACCTGGTAGTTTTTACCACCTGAGGGTCTGACTAATACCTGGAACAATCACTACCGTCCCATAAGAACCTGGTAGTTTTTACCACCTGAGGGTCTGACTAATACCTGGAACAATCACTACCGGCCCATAAGAACCTGGTAGTTTTTACCACCCGAGGGTCTGACTAATACCTGGAACAATCACTACCGTCCCATAAGCTCTTTAATGGACACAGTGTTGATTCAATTCAATTCAATTCAATTTTATTTATATAGCGTCTAATACAACAGAGTTGTCTCTAGACGCTTTACAGAGACCCATACCCAGAACATGACCCCCGAGCAGATATTACATAAACAATGGCAGGTAAAAAACTCCCCTAGTGGGAGAAAAACCTTAAGCCAAACAGTGGCAAGGAAAAACTCCCCTTTAGGAGGGAAGAAACCTTGAGCAGGACCAGGCTCATCAGGGGGGACCCTCCTGCCGAGGGCCAGACTGGTGGGTCAGGGACGGCAACAGCACAGCAGGCAGGTGGAAGCAGCAACGGGATGACCGGGGGTGGGGACCGCAGGCCAGCACACAGCTCCCGAAGCTCCGGCCCAATCAGCAAGTCCCAGGTTGGGGTGCAGGGTCAGGAAAAGACTTGTGCTCCGTAATGCAAGCTACAAGCCACCCATGGCCACCTGCAGGACAAAAGAGAGAAAAGGGAGGAGAAGGGGGGGGCAGCAACGGGATGACCTGGGGTGGGGACCGCAGGCCAGCACGCAGCTCCCGAAGCTCCGGCCCAATCAGCAAGTCCCAGGTTGGGGTGCAGGGTCGGGGAAAGACTTGTGCTCCGTAATGCAAGCTACAAGCCACCCACGACCACCTGCAGGTTCCGGTGTCCGGCAAAGGATGCTGCAACATGGACAAAAGAGAGAAAAGGGAGGAGAAGGGGGGGGCCAGCACAAGAAACCACAGGAGCGACTCTGACACACTAAAGTTTACACTACCTAGAGATTTACCAACACCAGCTAGAGGTTTACTAAACACTAACTATAGGCTTTACTAAACAGAAATGTTTTAAGTTTAGTTTTAAAGGTGGAGGTGGTGTCAGCCCCCTTAACCCAGATTGGAAGTTGGTTCCATAGTAGTGGCGCCTGATAGCAGAACGCCCGCCCTCCAAATCTACATTTAGATACTCTAGGAACTACAAGTAAACCTGCACTCTGAGAACGGAGAGCTCTGACAGGAACATAAGGCACTATCAGGTCTTGCAAATAATGCGGAGCTAAGCCGTTTTGGGCTTTATACGCAAGTAATACAATTTTAAATTGGATTCTGAATTTTACGGGTAACCAATGGAGCGACGCTAACACTGGAGAGACGTGGTCTCTCCTGCTAATTCCTGTCAGTACTCGTGCTGCTGCATTTTGGATCAGCTGGAGCCTATTCAGCAAATTACTTGGACATCCTGCTAACAACACATTACAGTAATCTAGTCTAGAAGATACAAACGCATGAACTAGTTTTTCTGCATCACTCTGTGAGAGGATTTTCCTAATCTTTGCAATATTACGGAGATGGAAAAAGGCTATTTTACAAACCTGATTGACATATGGTTTAAACGACAAATCCTGATCGAAAATAACACCAAGATTTCTCACAGTTGCACTGGAAGCCATCGCAACACCATCTAATCCCTTCCTAAGATGCTCTGGACCAAGAATGATAACCTCTGTTTTATCTGAATTTAGAAGCAGGAAATTTCTGGACATCCAGTCCTTGATGTCCCTAAGACATGCCTGAAGTTTAACTAACGGTTCTGTTTCATCCGGCTTCATAGACAAATAGAGCTGCGTATCATCAGCATAACAATGAAAGTGTATGCCGTGATTCTGGATTATACTTCCCAACGGCTGCATGTATAAACTGAACAAGATTGGCCCTAGCACTGAACCCTGCGGAACACCATAACAGACCCTTGACTGTTCTGAAGAAACCTCATGTACATGAACAAACTGGAACCTGTCAGATAGATATGATTTAAACCAACATAGAGCTGTCCCTTTAATCCCAACAACATGCTCTAACCTGTGCAGTAAAATGCCATGATCTATAGTGTCAAAAGCAGCACTGAGGTCCAGTAGAACCAGTATGGACACTAATCCCTTATCTGAGGCCATAAGGAGGTCATTCGTGACTCGAACAAGTGCTGTCTCTGTGCTATGATGCATTCTGAACCCTGACTGAAAGACTTCAAACAGATCATTTCTATACAAATAGTCATATAACTGGCTTGAAACTGCCTTTTCCAGAATTTTAGACACAAATGGAAGGTTGGAAATTGGTCTATAATTAGCTAAGGTGTCTGGGTCAAGAGAAGGTTTTTTAAGTAAAGGTTTAATTACTGCGACTTTGAAAACCTGTGGTACATATCCTAAACTTAGGGATAAGTTAATTTGGTCCAGTATTGTCGTACCAATAAGAGAAAAAATATGTTTGAATAGACGAGTCGGGATGGGGTCTAACATACATGTGGTTGACTTAGCTCTATTAACGAGTGAAGTCAGCTCAGGGAGGTCTATAGGATCAAAACAGTCTAGAGACAAGTCAGAGCCTAGGGAAGTCGCTAAAGCTGAAGAAACACCTACAACCGGCTGGTTGATTTCTTCTCTAATTCTCGCGATTTTACTGTTGAAGAAGCCCATAAAGTCCTCACTACTGAGAGCTGCAGGAATGCACGGCTCAACAGAGTTGTGACTCTTTGTCAGCCTGGCTACAGTGCTGAACAGAAAACGTGGGTTACTTTTGTTATCCTCTATCAGCGTTGAATAATAAGCTGTTCTGGCTTTGCGAATGGCTTTTTTATATACTATTAGAATATCTTTCCATTCACGATGAGAGTCTACAGACCTACAAGAGTACCACTTCCTTTCCATTTTACGCACGTTTTGTTTCAACATGCGGATATCTGAATTGTACCAGGGAGTTAAGCTCCTGTGGCTAGAAACCCTCCTTTTCAAAGGAGCAACTTCATCTAAAGCTGAATGCAACAAATCAGCAGTGTTACTAGCAAGGAAATCAACATCTGCAGAGGTAGAACCCAGGTCACTGGCCTCGACTACATCACTATTTCGCACTGTCGTAAGATAAGCAATGGCCTCCCTAAATTTAACAATAACTTCATCAGACAAACATCTGCTAAAATAATACCTCCTATTTTGCACTTCAACATCAACAAAATTAAATTCAAACGTTATTAAGTAATGGTCGGATAAAAGGGAGTTTACAGGTGACACCAACAGACCATCAGTTTCAACACCGTAGGTGAGAACGAGATCGAGAGTATGATTAAAACAGTGCGTCGGTTTATCCACTTTTTGTGAGATACCCATTGATTCTAGAAGAGAATCGAAAGCTAATTTAAGATTATCGCTTTCAACATCCATATGAATGTTAAAATCACCCACTATGATGAATTTATCTGTGCTGATCAATAATCCAGAAAGGAAATCTGAAAATTCAGACAAAAACTCCAGATACGCACCAGCAGGGGGCCGGTACACTACCACTAACACAACTGGCTTCTCTGATTTCCGGCTCGGAAATTTCAGACCAAGCATGAGGCTTTCAAATGTATTATAGTTGCACTTGGGTTCAATTTTTGTTTGGAGACCGGAGTTATAAATTGCTGCGACTCCTCCGCCTCGGCCCGTGCTTCTAGGAATGTGATGATTAAAGTAGCCGGGCGGAGTTGATTCATTCAAACTAACATACTCTTCCTCCTGTAACCATGTTTCTGTTAAGCAGAAAATATCACTCCTGCTCTCTGTAATTATATCATTTACTAACAGAGACTTAGAGCTTAATGATCGTATATTTAGTAGTCCGCATCTAATTTTTCGGTCTGTAATTGGTACCAAATGTGCATTGGTTTTAATTTTTACAAGGTTATCTTGGTTAACGCCTCTATAACGCTGCACCTGGTGAACTTTTGGAGGGCGGGGAACTGCAACCACTTCTATTTTGCTAGGCACCTGGCCAGAGTCGCCAATATCATGTAATCCTACAGTTTTAGAGTCGCTAATTACATAATGCAATCCTACAGTTTTGTTGGCAGGCGTTGGTCCTTGAGAAGCAACAGATGTGTCGCTGAGTGGGGAAAAACGGTTAGACACATGAAGCGGGTGGTGGTGTTCTGTGAGCCCTTTAAGACTACCCTTCCTCCGAACCGTCACCCAGCTGCCCTGCCTGGCCGGCTGCCGGGGAGCTGCAGGGGAGCGGTTACGCTCAGCTGCTACGGGCCGGTCCGCAGAGGATTCTATCGGACTATGGTCTAGTTGGCCAAACCGGACCTCTAACTGACTAAGCCTCGCCTCCAGCCCTGTTAAACTACAGCTCTGCATCCTGGCCTGGACCCTGCATTGTCAGATTCTCCAGTAACTAGGAGGGACCTGAGATACGACTTAGCAACGGAGGATATTCTATTCCGCTCAGCTCCGCTCGGCTATGCTACAGTAAGAAACAGGAAATAGATTTGTTTCAAAGAATCAAAGTCCACAGATAGTTTCCTAAACCGTTTTATTAAGCTACAAATATTATCAATCATTCAAATAAATATACGAAACAAGACGGTCGGCTATCCCAAAGTAGAAACTACTTAAAATTAAATGCTACATTTCCATTAATTGTGAAATTGGAAAGAGATACAGGCATGTCCATCATCGTGGCATTTGATGGAGGAATATTTAAAGTTTGTGGGTCGATCCTCGCCGCTGCTTCAGCTTTGTACTGTCCTGTACTGATGGAGCCAGTAACAGCGATGACGTCACCCACATGGTCTGGACAGTTTCCAGTTTACAAAATCAGTCATGTGGCCGTCCTGCAGTAGCCGGTTCTTCTTCTCTGAATCTCTGTTGCCGTGGTTACCACCTTTACCGTCCTGTGGTAGCCGGCTCTTCTTCTCTGAATCTCCGTTGCCGTGGTTACCACCTGAATTTCCGTTGCCGTGGTTACCACCTGGCAGTTGATCCAGCGCAATTTTATTAAAGTTATCAGGCAATTTGACCAAACTTGTTTTCTAGTAGTGTAGGTTAAAAGTGATAACCTCCACCTGCCAGCCAATCACAATCCAGTATTCACACAGACCGTGGTATAAATTGTTATAATCATTTGTTTCAGATGTACTGTAATTATTTTCTGTCTGAAAATTGAATTTGGTGTTCAAAAAGTCTTTTTTCAAACTTGAGTCTTGAAAAAGAGGGTCGTCTTATAATCAGGGTCGTCTTACATTCGGCCAAACGGTATTTCATTTACTGACCAATCCACTATTATTAAAAAACAAATGGAGAGGAGATCAGCGTCCTGAACGGTTGACCCAGGGGGAGTCACCCCACCCTGGAGTCACCCTACCCCGGGTCACCCCACCCCACCATCCCCACCCTGGGGTCACCCTACCCCGAGGTCGCCCCACCCCACCACCCCGCCCCCCCCACAGCCGGCGGCCGCCTGCAGGTGGGTCCTGAGGTTGCAGATCCAGGCAAACCTCCTCCCGCAGCGGGAGCAGCAGTAGGGTTTCTCCCCGGTGTGGACCCTCTGGTGCTTCTTCAGGTTCCCGGCCTCCGAGAAGCTCCGCCCACAGGTGCTGCAGGTGAAGGGTTTCTCCCCGGTGTGGACGCGCTGGTGGGCCTCCAGGTTGGACACGCCGGAGAAACCCTTCCCACAAGTCCTGCACACGTACCTGCGTCGGCCCGCCGCCGCGCCGCTAGCCGCGCCGCTAGCCGCCAGGGGTTTAGGGCAGCCAGAAAACTGTTTATGATGAACAGATCTGATTTCCTCCAAGTCAACTCCTGTGGATCCACCAACAGGAAACGAGGCTCTTGGGGTCCCATTAGTCCTGTGAGACGGACCACAACCAGAACCAGAAACGCTGACGTTAGCATTAGCTGAGCTGGACGAAGGAGCTTCCTCCGCTGGAGAAATGCTGCTCCGGAGGTGAAGGATCTGGTGCTCAGCTGCTGAAACTGTTGCCCCGGACAACGATTTTCTCAACGACGTCCCTGAGGAGAGAAAACAGACCCGAGTCACGGCAGGAAACCGAACCCGGAGCACCGATGCAGAAAGGGATTATGGGACGTTACCGAGGCCTGCAGCCGACCAAGCCGCCGCCTTCGGCTTCACAGCAGCAGCTCCGCCTCGGCCCGGATCTGCTGAGTCGGCTTTAGAGGTCTGGGGGTTCTGGGGGGGGGTCAGGGTCCCGCCGTCGGGGGTCCAGTGGCTGATGAAGGTCTCAAACTCGAACAGAGAGTAGTCTGTGGTACCAGGGGCTCCGGGCTGCGTGGGGGGGTCCAGCTGGACCATGATGCTGCTGGGGTCTCCTGGTGGGGGGGGCAGGTGAGCTGCCGTGAACTGGGGAGAGGAGGATCCCAGATCAGAGTCTGATAACAGATTTATTTATACTAGTACCTACTCAGCGCGACTCGCCCCGGCTTTTACACTAGGGCTGGAGGTGGAGTCTGGCCGAGTAGATACTTTTCTGTACCTACTCTGCCGAGGTTCTAAGCAGCTCAGAACCACGCCCACCTGTCACTCAGAGAGCCACGCCCACCTGTCACTCTGAGAGCCACGCCCACCTGTCACTCAGAGAGTCACGTCCACCTGTCACTCTGAGAGCCACGCCCACCTGTCACTCAGAGAGCCACGCCCACCTGTCACTCAGAGAGTCACGTCCACCTGTCACTCAGAGCCACGCCCACCTGTCACTCAGAGAGCCACGCCCATCCGTCAGAGAGCCACGCCCACCTGTCACTCAGAGTCACGCCCACCTGTCACTCAGAGCCACGCCCACCTGTCACTCAGAGCCACATCCACCTGTCACTCAGAGCCACACCCACCTGTCACTCAGAGCCACGCCCACCTGTCACTCAGAGCCACGCCCACCTGTCACTCAGAGAGCCACGCCCACCTGTCACTCAGAGAGCGACACCCACCTGTCACTCAGAACCACGCCCACCTGTCACTCAGAGCCACGTCCACCTGTCACTCAGAGCCACACCCACCTGTCACTCAGAGCCACGCCCACCTGTCACTCAGAGCCACGCCCACCTGTCACTCAGAGAGCCACGCCCACCTGTCACTCAGAGAGCCACGCCCACCTGTCACTTAGAGTCACACCCACCTGTCACTCAGAGCCACGCCCACCTGTCACTCAGAGAGCCACGCCCACCTGTCACTCAGAGAGCCACGCCCACCTGTCACTCAGAGTCACACCCACCTGTCACTCAGAGCCACGCCCACCTGTCACTCAGAGCCACGTCCACCTGTCACTCAGAGAGCCACGCCCACCTGTCACTCAGAGAGCCACGCCCACCTGTCACTCAGAGCCACGCCCACCTGTCACTCAGAGAGCCACGCCCACCTGTCACTCAGAGAGCCAACCCCACCTGTCACTCAGAGCCACGCCCACCTGTCACTCAGAGCCACACCCACCTGTCAATCAGAGCCACTCCCACCTGTCACTCAGAGCCACGCCCACCCCATCATTCAGCCCTGAAAACAGTTAAACGTTAGTTTGAGTTAAACCCAGAATCAGACGCCCGACCGCTGGAGCAGCAGAACTCCACGACAGTGAGAGAAAGGATGCAAACAGCCAAATAATTAAATAAAAGTTAGATTTATTTGTCTTAATCATGTATAAATGCATATTCAAATAGAGATCAGATTAGCTTCACAGATCCAGGTCACGAGCCTCAACATGTTTGCAGCTTCATTTACAGCAAAAAAATAGTTTTACACACAGTTGACAGTTGAAAGAAATACAAACTGATAATTTTAGGGTTTCTAAAATACGAGCTACATCAAATAGATTGTGTTTTCCTCTTTCATATTTACATTATTGGTAACCGTTTTATAAAAGCAACACATCACTTGGCGTCGGGCCGGAGACGCCGCTCAGCTGTGATAGAATGAGCGTATACCACGGCCTGTCGGGATGACTGGCATTCTTTCCCTGCCATTTTGAGAGTGGATCTTTTTTCAACACGAGCGCTAGCGCCTGTATAGCTAAACGGGTTGAGCAGGCGACTTATGTAAACCTTCCCCTGAACAGCGACGCGGGTTCGATTCCATTCGCAGCACTGACTTCCTAGGTGTCTGTCTTTCACTGCACCATCAGATAAAGTCGCAATGGGGTTGGACACCCCTGGATTAAGCCGTCCCGGAGGACGATGCCCCCCCGGAGGACGAGGCCCCCCCGGAGGACGAGGCCCCCCCGGAGGACGAGGCCCCCCCGGAGGAATAGGCCCCGCCAGAGGCCCCGCCCCCCCCCGGGTGGTGCCTCTTCTGGTGCTTCTTCAGGTTGCTGGGGTCGGAGAAGCTGTCGGGGCAGAGCGGGCAGCGGTACGGCCTCTCGCCCGTGTGGATGTTCCGGTGGATCTTCAGGTTCCAGAACTGGGAGAACTTCTTCCCGCAGACGGGGCAGCCGAAGGGTCTCTCCCCGGTGTGGGTGCGCAGGTGCGACTCCAGGTTGGCCGGAGCCGGGAACTGCTTCCCGCAGAAGCCGCAGGCGTAGCCCCTCTTCACACCGCTCTTCTGGACCGGTCCCAGGTCCAGGACCGGCTGGGGTCCCAGGTCCAGGACCGGCTGGGGTCCCAGGTCCAGGACCGGCTGGCCCGCCCTGGTGCCTTGCTGCTGGGCCGTGCTGCCCTGCTCCGTGGAGTAGAAGCCTCTGGAGTCCAGCAGAGCCCTCCCTGGTCCCCCCGGTCCCCCCGGTCCCCCTGGTCCCCCCGGTCCCCTCCCAGAGCTGCCGGGGTTCGCTCCAATCAGAGCCCCCGGCAGGTAAGGGAGGGGAGCCCGGTCCAGGCCCCCGCCCCTCGCCCCCCGGTCCAGGCCCCCGATCCCCCCCTCGGTCCACGGCCAGGAATGGTCATAGCTGACCTCTGATAGGCCCCGCCCACAGTCCTGCAGGTCCACCAGCTGGGTTCTGGACGGCTGCAGGGTTTCGGGCGGTGGCTTGTAGTCGTCGGTGCTGGACTCCACCAGTCCTGGAAACAGAGGAGAGACGCCGGTGTTCAGGTAGCGGTTATGCTAACGACGGCGGCCAACAAATACACTCAAAGTCCTAGATTGTTGTATGTTGTCACTTTCTCTACTTTTTTGGTGCTAAGAATTCAATTCTGAGATACAATTCCTATTTCAGGGTCATGCTGAAGGTCAAATTTAAGTTTCAAGGTCATTTTTGCACAAAAAACTCAATATCTCTAGAATAAAGTCACATAGAAAGATTATAGAGGCTCTAGATCCTATTTTCACCCCCAAGGAATGCCCTAACCCTAATCCATCTGTTTTTCTTTTTGTATACTAGTATTTTTTTATTTATTACTATTTTTATTCTCCTTCTTCTTATTATTATTATTGTATATACTGTTTATAGTGTTTTTTATTATTATTATTATTATTATTATTATTATTATTATTATTGTGTGATATTGTGTGATATTGATGCCTCTTGTGTTTTGCACTACCCCCTTTGCTGCTGTAATCTGGAAATTTCCCCTCTGGGGGAATATTAAAGGATTTCTTATCTAGCTATACGAGGTTTTCTGTCATCTGCGTGTAATGACTTGTTTCTACACGAGGACCTATCGGAGCCGGTCCTGCAGACATATTGACGGGGGGGGGTCCTCACCCTCCTGAATGCTGACGTCTGGGGAGGTGGAGGTCCCAGTCACCGGCTCCACCTGCTCCACCTTCACCAGAACCACATCCTCATCCTCATCCTCCTGCAAACACAGAGACAGGAAGTGTGTCAGCTCTGCACCAACAACATACATGAGAACATCACATGTTGCATGGGCATATCCACAAATTTGTAAATCTTCAACAGCTATTCTGCCCTTTCAGAGCTGCCTGACATGTCTGAAGGGTCAGCTGATCAACACTCACACTCAAATGTTGGGGAGTAAGGCTGCAACGATTCGTTGTCGACATAAATCGATAATCAAAATTGTCAACGATGAACACAGGCGTGTTTTTCCAACGGAGTGAGGCGTCTCACTTCAATACAACCTCTGCCGAGAGTCGTGCATGCACGATAGCGTCTCTGCTAGCGGTGGCACGTAACAAAAGTTCAAAAGTTTGGGAGCCTTTTAGCCTCGAAACGGCGAATAAAAAGATAACTTGCAAGGTTTGCAAAGCAGACGTTGCTTTTCACGGGAGCACGTTGGTAATGCATTAGAAGAGAAAGCACGTCGGAGTGTTGAACGAAACGGACCCGCCTTGGTAAGATATTAGGCCTATTTTCATTTATTGAATTAATTCGTTCCATTCATTAACTTTGCTTATTTTTTGTTATTTATTAGTATTATTTGAGCCACTCACAGCTACTCTCGTTGCAATAACCTCAATCACATTATTGATGCTGCGCAAAAAGGCGAAAAAGCTTGTGTGATGATGACGAGGATGGATTTGCATCTAACTTTCAGTCAGGGGCCTATGAACTGTCAATTATCCATCAAACTCCACAATGATCATGTTAACATTAAATCAGATTTGTCTGGACATTTCGCTTGCGGGACGGGAGAAGACACTAAATCAATGAATCTCTATTATCCCTAGTACCCCTCGCTGCAGCACCGCGGAAGGGGGCGGGGCGTCGGACATCACAGGGGCGGGGCGTCGGACATCACAGGGGCGGGGCGTGATATCAAAATGACACAGCACCATCTGGTGGCCATTTCCAAGAATTACAAATGCAAATTTATATTCAAAGTCATCATTTATATACAGATGAATCTCCGAAAATAAGAATACCGTGCAAAAGTTAATTTGTTTCAGTAATTAAACTCAAAAGGTGACACTAATATATATATATACTCATAATATGCAAATATAGATATTATATAAGATTATAAAACATACTTGTGTAATATAATTATTATGTTTAATATTACATAATTATAATAAAAATATATAGATTGTCATTGGGTATCGAGTGTGATGAGTAGGCTAGCACTAAAAATAATTGGTAGTAATGATTCCATATATACAAATTACATTTTTTCAACAAACAAAAGAGGGACAAGGACAACAAAAGCAGGTGTTTTGTGTTAATGTGTTTATTCATTCAGCGAGTCAGCAGTGAGGAGAGCAGGGCTGCAGGAGAAGGAGACTGCAGGGCTGCAGGAGGTGGCTGCAGGGCTGCAGGAGGAGGTGGCTGCAGGGCTGCAGGAGGAGGTGGCTGCAGGGCTGCAGGAGGTGGCTGCAGGGCTGCAGGAGGTGGCTGCAGGGCTGCAGGAGGTGGCTACAGGGCTGCAGGAGGAGGAGACTGCAGGGCTGCAGGAGGTGGAGACTGCAGGGCTGCAGGAGGTGGAGACTGCAGGGCTGCAGGAGGTGGAGACTGCAGGGCTGCAGGAGGTGGAGACTGCAGGGCTGCAGGAGGTGGCTGCAGGGCTGCAGGAGGTGGCTGCAGGGCTGCAGGAGAAGGAGACTGCAGGGCTGCAGGAGGTGGCTGCAGGGCTGCAGGACGTGGCTGCAGGGCTGCAGGAGGTGGCTGCAGGGCTGCAGGAGGAGGAGACTGCAGGGCTGCAGGAGGAGGCTGCAGGGCTGCAGGAGGAGGCTGCAGGGCTGCAGGAGGTGGCTACAGGGCTGCAGGAGGAGGAGGAGACTGCAGGGCTGCAGGAGGAGGAGGCTGCTGGGCTGCAGTTGGATTGTGGCTATTCAAATGTCTGAGAATCTGGTCTCTACGGCACAGTGTAACTGGGCAGAAGCAACAATGGAAGTGCGTAGTTGTTCGGCACTTTAAACCACATTTGAAAATAATAAATTCTGAAAAAAGGAAAGAATAAGAAAAATGTTTATTTTTCTTTTAGGTTTATTGATCTAAGTAGTGATGGTACCTTGTATCCAGTAGCTTATTTTAATCTTAAGTCCATTGACAGGTTGATGTTACTTTATATGTTACCTTTATACTTCACTGTTGCATGATTCTTGAAGTGGTACAGCACAGAAGACCTTGCTGCATTCTTGTACGCACAGAATGGGCAGTGGTAAAACTGGGAACACTGTTTTGGGACAGGTTCTCCATCTTTCAAGATGGTAATGTGTCTGGGGATGAAGACAAAAATGAATAACTATAAACCCAAATCAAGGCTACATTTGTAAAATTCCATTTCATGAGTGTAACTATAAAGCAGAGCTGTGCTGTATTTTGAATACAAGTAGTTAAAATACCTGCATTTAAAATGTATATAACCTATCAATTAACAATTATATTCAAGTAAAAAAAAAATAAAAAATTCCAGTGCACCGCTGCTTACCTTTGTGCCACCTCTGCAGATTGTGCATCTGTATCATGAATGGGGTCTGCAGAAGCAGGGGCCCCGGGTCCAGGGGATTGCTGGGAGGTCATTTTAAAGACCTAAAATGGTGTTAAAAGTTGTACATTAATTATAGTGTTGGACAAAAAGATATCATTGTTTAATCAAAATAATCAATTTATTTAATAGAAGGAATTTGACTCATATTTACAAATGTACTTACACAAAATAAGACAACAATCTTCAGAGAAATACATAGAGAATGACTGAATACAGGCAAAAACATGTCTTTGGACTGTGAGTAGTAAATATTACATTTTATGAAATAACGTTACTTTGTGCACACGGAGTAGATGTTATGTGCAGCATACAGCCTGTTCAAATAGGCTATACAGCCTACCATATACCACAACAACAAATACCTATTCAGTTTTACCCTTCACATGGGCCGAGGTAATACCGCTAATGAGTCAATTGCATTTACAAACTGATGTTGATCAAATTTGGAATAAATATCTAATATAACTGTTAAAATGAAGACCAGAGAGTTTGGGTGGAGCCGTGTTTGACGTTAAATGTGGTTAAACTAGGGATGTCCTGATCAGGTTTTTTTGCCCCCGAGTCCGAGTCCGAGTCCTTTGATTTTGAGGACTTGCCGATACCGAGTCCCGATCCGATACTTTTATAAAAATGAAGAAGAGAAAAGAAAATTATGCAGGATGACCCTTTTATTATATTTTAACATGTGTACTGTAAACTGAGCACATAGGAGGTAGGCAGCTGTAACATTCTTAAGTCAGTATAAAAACATTTTCTTTTCTTTTTTGTTTTTTTTTTTTAGCATAGGGCTGCTTCAGCTTCAAAACAAACAGGCGTGCTCTGCGCGCATGCGGTGCATGGCTGCCGCTCCGAGCCCACTACTCCACGAGTGCGTTGATTTATGGTCCCGCGTCACACCAACGCAGAGCGAACCCTACGCTGTACACTCTGCGTCGGTGCGACGCGGAACCATAAATCAACGCACACGTGGATGTCGGCGCCGCAGCTCCGCTTCCTCCTGGCTCCCGGCACCGGGGCTCGGCGTGTCCCTCCGCGGTGCTCCCGGGGCCTCTAGTCCCTAGTCCCGCAGCCCCAGTGAGTATTTTCACCGGACATTTTGACCGGAGAGATTATAAAATACCGGACTTCGGCATATTTTACCGGACAACGGAAACCCTGATATATATATCCGATTCCTGATCGGCTCATAACGCCCGAGTCCGGATCGAGTCTGCAATCACGTGATCGGCCCCGATTTCCGATCACGTGATCGGATCGGGACAACTCTAGGTTAAACTGCTCGACAACATTTTATTTGAACTTTTTTTGAACAGCAATAGAGAACCGTTTCTCATTTCTCACGACCTGCACGGCAATGAGGCCTACTAGCCTACTATTCATAAGACAGCTCAGAAGATAGCAAACATGAAGTCAAACACATTCAGTTCATGTGAAAATAATTTTACACTCATAAACAGTATAAAAACACATAACAATGTAAACTAAAAGTGGTCGCGCTGATCCGGAGAAGTTGGAACAAGTGCAACGATCACGTTTCGCTAACCTGGTTTTCATGCTAATAAGCTCAACTTTTGAACAGTAGTCTACAATGGGCGCAGACTTCGTGCGGCTAAACAAACACATACATTCGGTACAGGTGCAGAACTTACCGTATCGCTGGTTTATCCCTTCTTGTCTGTCTTCCTCGTTGTGCATATAATATTAGTATCTCACTCTGTAAAACTCTCTCTATATATCTCACTGTTGGCGGGAGCGCTGACAATCGTCAATATGGCGCTGACATGTTTAGGGAAGTGAAGTTAACATAAGCCCCGCCCCTGTGATGTCCGACGACTCATACGCCCCACCCCTGTGATGTCCGACGCCCCGCCCCTGTGATGTCCGACGCCCCGCCCCTGTGATGTCCGACGCCCCGCCCCTGTGATGTCCGACGCCCCGCCCCTGTGATGTCCGACGCCCCGCCCCCTTCCGTGGTGCTGCAGCAAGGACCTTCTCGCTTGGAGGGAATTGAAATTGACCACAAATTCGTCTGTTTGAAGTCGCCATTGATGAACCAAAGACAGACGGGTCATTACTGGAGTCTGACCCAAATACAATTGTTGATACTTCAACTTGACCTTGACAGCAGCTTGGCAGGCTGGTTTAGTCACAATCTCCCCAGAGGAATAAAAACAAGATGCTCTGCTCCCACTAGCCGCCCCCCACCCCCCCCCCCCCCCCGCTCACACACACAATGATAATTACACCTCCCTCATGCTTCAACTCCTTCCCCGGCTCCCCCCAGTATCACTCCAAACCCCTGGCAGAGTCACGGATGTCCTGATCGGTGGACGGTTCTCACTAACCTCCACATCTCTGCTGGTCCGTCTCATCCGGGCCGTATGTCGGTGGATCTGGGCTTGGCCGGAGGTGAACGGAGCATCAGACCTCCGTCCTGCAGCTCCACGAGGCTCCAACTCCGGTTCTCCTACAGAATATGAAGGAGTGGAGCAACAAAAAGAAACATGTCAAACGCTGACATAAGTTTGTAGTTGCAAGCAAAGGGACAGTCACCCCGCTACAATCACCCCGCTACAGTCACCCCGCTACAGTCACCCCGCTACGGTCACCCCGCTACGGTCACCCCGCTACGGTCACCCCGCTACGGTCACCCCGCTACAGTCACCCCGCTACAGTCACCCCGCTACAGTGACCCCGCTACAGTCACCCCGCTACAGTGACCCCGCTACAGTCACCCCGCTACAGTCACCCCGCTACAGTCACCCCGCTACAATCATCCCGCTACAGTGACCCCGCTACAATAATCCCGCTACAGTCACCCCGCTACAATCATCCCGCTACAGTCACCCCGCAACAGTGACCCCGCTACAATCATCCCGCTACAGTCACCCCGCTACAATCATCCCGCTACAGTCACCCCGCAACAGTGACCCCGCTACAATCATCCCGCTACAGCCACCCCGCTACAGTCACCCCGCTACAGTCACCCCGCTACAGTCACCCCGCTACAGTCACCCCGCTACAATCACCCCGCTACAGTGACCCCGCTACAGTGACCCCGCTACAGTCACCCCGCTACAGTCACCCCGCTACAATCACCCCGCTACAGTCACCCCGCTACAACCACCCCGCTACAATCACCCCGCTACGGTCATCCCGCTACGGTCACCCCGCTACGGTCACCCCGCTACGGTCACCCCGCTACAGTCACCCCGCTACAGTCACCCCGCTACAGTCACCCCGCTACAGTCACCCCGCTACAATCATCCCGCTACAGTCACCCCGCTACAGTCACCCCGCTACAGTCACCCCGCTACAGTCACCCCGCTACAGTCACCCCGCTACAGTCACCCCGCTACAGTCACCCCGCTACAATCACTCCGCTACAATCATCCCGCTACAGTCACCCCGCTACAGTCACCCCGCTACAATCATCCCGCTACGGTCACCCCGCTACGGTCACCCCGCTACAGTGACCCCGCTACAGTGACCCCGCTACAGTGACCCCGCTACAGTCACCCCGCTACAATCATCCCGCTACAATCATCCCGCTACAGTCACCCCGCTACAGTCACCCCGCTACAGTCATCCCGCTACAGTCATCCCGCTACAGTTAGTTGGGACTACATTGTGTTTGTATTTATGAAGGAATGTTACATTCAGGTCAAAAGCTTGTTTTGTGGAAAGTTGAATAAACATTACCATAAAGCAGTACATAACAGTATTAAAAACATTTTTAAAAAATAGCTTAAAGTAATTTAGAACAGCAGAAAATGTATAAATAAATGTGCGATTAATCGTTTGACAGCCCTAACACATATATAATATATATATATATATATATATATATATATATATATATATATATATATATATATATATATACATACATATATATATCTCATAAATCTACTCTTGCATCCAGAGCTTATTTCAGACCCAGCAGTTTGTTCAGCTTCACCCTGAACCTGCAGCTGTAACTGAACATCTGGTCCTTCTTTCACTCCTTCATCTGGTTGGTTCTCACCTTCACCCTCTCCGGTCCGGTCCGGTTCTGCTGCCACGCTGGTCTCCATCTTCTCCTCCTTCACCAGCACGTCCTCCCCGTCCTCCGGCTCCTCCGGCTCCTCCGGCTCCTCCGGCTCCACCAGCTCCACGTCTGGAGACTGAAACACCGGGTTGGGATTATTGGGATTGGTGAGACGCTACACACTCACAACCATGCACATGTTCAGAGTGAACGGACACAGCAGGGCCAGCCCGAGCCCCCACGGGGCCTCCACTGGGCCTCAAGCCTCCGCGGGGCCCGAGCCTCCATGCGCCTCCAGGGGGCCCGAGCCCCCACGGGGCCCCCACGGGGCCCCGAGCCTCCGCGGGGGCCTCTATTACTGCCAATAATCCTGATTATTGATCATTCACCCACTATAAACTTATTTCATGTTCTTCCCTGTCATTACGAATACACTAGTAAAACTAGTAAGAACTTTGCGTTGTAGTTAGATTGTAATCCACAGGGATTAACACCATGGAAGCTACAACAGATTAACAAACTTGCTGAAAACTCTTTCAATGAATATTGATCTGAGTCAGCAAGTGCCCCTACTGGCCACACAGAGAAGCAGCAGGTCAAAGGTCAAAGGTCAGAGATCTTACCTGGAGCTCAGAGCAGGCGGACGACGAGGTTCCATCTTCTTTGTTTGACCACAGAGTCACGTCGACTCGAGGCTCAAACTCACCTGAACAACAAGAACAAGTGATGAAATAAACCAGAATATAAACCAGAACAAGTGATGAAATAAACCAGAATATAAACCAGAATATAAACCAGAATATAAACCAGAACAAGGGATGAAATAAACCAGAATATAAACCAGAACAAGTGATGAAATAAACCAGAATATAGACCTCACGTATTTTTGTAAATATTATTATATTATAGTTTATTTGGTGTTTACTACTTTTTATATTGCTCTTTTTTATTATTGAACTATTTATGGTTATTTCTATTTTAAATATTTTGTATAAAGCGTGTGTGTGTTTTGGCTGCACGACTGAATAAAGTCTACTATTCTATTCTACTAATACTCCATAGAGACTATGTTGCAGATCGTCAGTGCGCCCTCTAATCCTTATGTATGAATTCCTGTGTTTACTGACCTGGAACCAGTTTTATGTTCTACACAGCGCTATAAAAACGGTCAGAATGTTTAAGTGCAACTTTGGGAAATGAGAAGCCGCTCCCTAGGAGAGTTTTTACTGCCACTGTTTATGTAATCATTTCTTGGGGTTTATGTTCATGTTCTAGAAACATCCAGGAGACACTTCTGCTGTAAAAGACGCTATACAGATAAAACTGAACTGAATTATGCATTGCCTCCTTCTTCCGCTTTATAAGAGACGCATTACTTTGAAACTAATAAGTGTGTATTTTGTGATGAATGTGAAACCACTGATCATTGCAGGATAAACATGACTGGCTTCCCCCAAAGGTGTTTGATCTGCAGGTTTTATCACCAAAAGATATTATGTTTGGACTTTCAAGGGACAACAATAACCAATGATGACTTTCTGATTAATAATATCATAATTCTGGGTAAATTCCACAAATCCAAGTATATGAAAGTGAAACCTCGATTTTGTGTTTTCCATAACGAATTCACTTTTCTAAAGCCCTTAAACTCATGACGAAAAGAAATGCAACACAACTTTTTAACATAATTGTTGAATATAATTTATTGGATAAGCCGAGCCCCTTTTTATTTTCCTTTTCATTTTATTTATTTTCCTTCTGTTTTCTCTCAAATGTTCCTTGAAGCATTTTGATAAAGATTGATGCCTTTTTGTTTGTATATAAAGATATTTTCAATTAAAAAAAAGAGAGATGCATAACTGTAAGCGCGTTGTGTCACACTAAAAAGAATCTGAGCACGTGAGCTATAACTGTATATTTGAATTAAAGAGGCTTTAACTGTATATTTGAATTAAAGAGGCTTTAACCGTATATTTGAGTAAAGGAGGCTTTAACCGTATATTTGAATTAAAGGAGGCTTTAACTGTATATTTGAATTAAAGGGTTCGAGGCTGAAATTAGTTTTTGTAACTGAGTTACTCGAGGAATTATGTCAGCCCAAATGTTGAATTTGACCTGATATGTGTGCAAGATTTGGTGAGTTTTCCAGCATATTAAGGCCTCCAAAAAGGCGATTGGTGAGGATGATAATAATGATAATAATGATAATAATAATAATAATAATAATAAAAACCACAGATACAGTAGGTCTGGGGTTCTAGAAACCTGGTCTTGATGTGACCCCCATGCACCACGTGACCCTACCGGAAGCAGCGGGCCCCTCCCGGGGCCCCGCGCCGATCTGCAGCCGCTGCGGCCGCTCATGGTCCCCGCTGTCCCGGATCTCCCGGATCTCCCGGAGCCGGCCCTGGGTGTCCCGGTTCTCCCGGATCTCCCGGAGCCGGCCCGGGTCCTCTGAGTCCCGGATCTGCCGGAGCCGGCCCTGGCCGCCGCTGTCCCGGATCTCCCGGTTCTCCCGGACCCGCTGCAGCTCCATGCGGACCCTCCTCTCCGCGGAGCTCCGCGCTCTCTGCAGCTCCAGCTGCTGCAGCCGCCGCTTCAGCAGCCGGTTCTCCCGCTGGAAGCGGCTGCTCTGCAGCTGCAGCCCCGCCACGTCCTCGTCCACCAGCCGGCAGATCTCCGTCACCGCCGCGTTGGCCAGAACCTCCATGATGGAGGCCAGCTGGGAGTGGAAGGAGAGCCGCTCCGCGTGGAAGGAGAGCGGCTCCATGGAGAGGGCTGGGGGGGGGGGGTTCAGCAGGAATCAGCGGTCCGGGGTCGGAGAGGGTACCAGGGGTCCGGGCTCGGTCTGGGGGTCAGATATGGTACCAGGGCTCCGGGGTCGGTCTGGGGGTCAGTACAGGGGTACGGGGGTCCGGGGTCAGATATGGTACCAGGGCTCCGGGTCAGCAGGGCTCCCTGATCCTGCAGGACCAGCACATGGATGATTATATTAACGGACCAGCACTGTTGTGGTTCCTCTTCCTGCTCTTCTTCTTCTCTAGGTTTACTTCTTCTTCTTCTTCTTCTTGAGGTTTATTGGCGGTTGGCATCCAGTTTTTTCCGGTGCATTACCGCCCTCTTCTGGATCATTTTCATGGTCCAGACTACT
>NC_084587.1:69647-104647 GCF_033807715.1 Cololabis saira | reverse complement strand
ATGATGGTGATGATGATGATGATGAAGATGGTGATGATGAAGATGAAGGTGATGATGAAGATGAAGGTGATGATGATGATGATGGTGATGATGATGATGATGAAGGTGATGATGATGAAGATGAAGGTGATGATGAAGATGAAGGTGATGATGAAGATGGTGATGATGAAGATGAAGGTGATGATGATGATGATGAAGGTGATGATGATGAAGGTGATGATGAAGATGAAGGTGATGATGAAGATGGTGATGATGAAGATGGTGATGGTGATGATGATGATGAAGATGATGATGATGATGGTGATGAAGATGATGATGATGATGAAGATGAAGATGATGATGATGGTGATGATGATGATGATGAAGGTGATGATGATGGTGATGATGATGATGAAGATGATGATGATGATGATGGTGATGAAGATGGTGATGATGCAATACATCAGGTTACAGTCTCACTCACAAGGACAATAATAGGGGAAGAAAAGAAAGAAATCAAAAGAAAAATCAGTAAATAAAATAATTAAAACAAATAAATAAAATAAGACTGAGTTCCTCCCCCCTTTTCTGTCAGGCCGATGCGCCCCCTGGTGGCCGGATGGAATCCAGGTTTTTTAAAACAAAACTTTATTGAAAATATACGAATCTCAAAGCGGATAATGGACAAATATCAATTTAAATGCAATATGAAAAGAAAGGAAAATAAAAAAAAATGGGGATTCTTGTAAGGAAAACAAAAAACAAGGCGCTCTAAGAATTAAAAGGTGCATATGATTAACAAAATAAATAAATTAAGCATTCATATTCACATAATGGAGCATAGAAAAGGAGAGGAATTATTCAATTAGAATAACAAATAACGAGCAATGTCTAGACTTATTTTACTTGCATTTTTGTTTTCTACTCTTTTGAGACATGTGAAAAAAAATCTTAAAATCGTTAATAAAACGGAAGGAGGATTTACAATTTCTCCATTTGGCACAATTAATACTTACCCAGTAACAAAATTATATTAATAACGTCAGAAACAGAAAATTCCAAATCATCCATAAAGAAAATAATATGGCTTCATTCAAAAGGTGGAACATTATTAATTTTAAGAGAAATCCACTTGTCTGTCTGTCCAGAAACAATCAGACGAAGGACATTGATAAACCAAATGATCCAGTGTTTCTTCATCCTTTTTGCAGAAGGAACATTGATCTACCTCAAATTTAAATCTCTTTTTAAGATATTCCGCCGGATGAAAACAGGAACATCACCTGGCGTAACAACGTCCCATTAGCATTAAATAAAGTTAAATTAACAAGAAAAAAACAACAATATTACGACGGAGTATTAGGGTCAAACTAAGACAAAAAAAGGAAATTACGAGAATAAAGTCATAATATTATGAGAATAAAGTCGTAATATTACGACTTTATTCTTGTAATATTATGACTTCATTCTCGCAACATTATGTCTTTATTCTCGTAATTTTACGCCTTTATTCTCATAATATTATGACTAATTTCCTAATTTTTTTTGTCTTCGTTTGGACCTAATACTTCGTCGTACAAAACACACCGACCACTCGTGGATAAAAAACCAAACACAAAATAAAGTTGTATATAAATATAAATAAAGCAAACACAAAATAAAGTTGTATATAAATATAAATAAAGCAAACACAAAATAAAGTTGTATATAAATATAAATAAACCAAACACAAAATAAAGTTGTATATAAATATAAATAAAGCAAACACAAAATAAAGTCGTATATAAATATAAATAAAGCAAACACAAAATAAAGTCGTATATAAATATAAATAAAGCAAACACAAAATAAAGTTGTATATAAATATAAATAAACCAAACACAAAATAAAGTTGTATATAAATATAAATAAAGCAAACACAAAATAAAGTCGTATATAAATATAAATAAAGCAAACACAAAATAAAGTCGTATATAAATATAAATAAAGCAAACACAAACCCCAGACCAGGACGTTCTCAGACCTGAATAAATACGTTTTACAGAAATGATGACAACAAATCCAGGTTTATCATCAACCTTTCAACACCTTTAATGAGAACTTTCATTTTTAAATAACATCATGAAAGAATACTTAGCTAAGATTACATCCAACGTCAACACAGACACCATTTCACATATTTGTTGAGAGCGAAACATCAGCTTCTTTAAATGGCCTTTTACAGGCTCAATTTGTATAAAATGTGTAACAAATAAACATCGCCGGCGTCGTCATGACAACACGAGAACTTGATACCAACGAACACGGAGAACCGGATCTCCACACATCCAGGGACAACATTTAAAGTGCTTTTTTCATGAAGAAGAGTCTCCGTTTCTGAGAAACACCAGAAAAGATGCTTTCATTTGATTTTCTGAAGTCCAGGAAGTGGAAAGTCTTTCTGGGCCCAAAGAAAGGAAGAGAACTATCGGTGTCCACGGGAACAAACCTGCAGCTCGGCTGGAATCTTCCTCGGGGCTTAACCGTCCTGCAGATCATTCTGGTTTGATGTCACACATTTTCAGCACTTTTTTGTCAATTTTTCATCAGTTTTTTAGCTCCGAAGTTTCAAGGTTTATCTTCTCACTTCTGAAGTTCAGGGGACGAGTTATAGGACTGTCTCAGAAAATTAGAATATTGTGATAAAGTTCTTTATTTTCTGTAATGCAATTAAAAAAAAACAAAAATGTCATCCATTCTGGATTCATTACAAATCAACTGAAATATTGCAAGCCTTTTATTATTTTAATATTGCTGATTACGGTTTACAGTTTAAGATTAAGATTCCCAGAATATTCAAATTTTTTGAGATAGGATATTTGAGTTTTCGTAAACTGTAAACCATGATCAGCAAGATTAAAATAATTAAAGGCTTGCAATATTTCAGTTGATTTGTAATGAATCCAGAATGGATGACATTTTTGTAATTGCATTACAGAAAATCACAATATTCAAATTTTTCTGAGACAGTCCTGTATAGTTGCTGCAGAATGCCAACGTTTTTAGGTTATTAAGCTCATTAATTATTTCATTCTTGTTTATATAGTTTCCTGAAGTATTTTGAAGTTTATTTTCACTTATGTTCATCACCATCCCATAATCGTCTGACAATTAAATGGATAATATATCCACACTTCAATATCAAGATCCCAACTTTGAGTCGGTTTTTCATGTTTTTTTCTAAAATCCTTTCAGACGACTGATTTATTATCATTTTACTAATTTTCCTTCATTACAGTAGCAGCGCCTCAAAAAGACAATTATCAACTATTTAACCCGTTTAATGTGTAGTTGTGCTACACCTTTAGACAGTTTGATCACAATTATTATCGGCGACATAAACAGAAGTAAAACAGAATACATTGGAGAAACTGAAGCCTGAAACTTCCTTTACTGTACCTGAACTAGTTTGAACCCTGTTGTTACTACAGAACTGTCTTTTAGACGCCAGTTGGTCCACGTTACAGAACATTACAGGAACATTTCTGAACATATTCAGCAGCTAAAAGGGTCACTTTTGTTCACCAGTTGTTTCCAGCTCAGAAGGTCTTGGACTGTTTTCATCTGCAGCGTTTACAACTACTTAGATCAGGGGTCAACGTTGATCTCCGGGGAGGAGCTAATGTTAGCGGGGAGGAGCTAACGATGGATGGATGGAGGAGTTCCTGTCTCCGACATGCGGAGCTACATCTGGAGAGATGGACTATTGTTTTACACAGTGGGGATATTTTTACTGGATAATATGTATTTATGATTAATTAAAAACTACATTAAATAGATTGTGTTTTCCTCTTTCATATTCGAATTATTGGTAACCGTTTTATAAAAGCATATACGATGTGAAACAAAAAAAACACCACATGAGACGACATGGAAAGACAGTCGGGAGAATCGGGAGGTCTGAAGATCTTTGAACGGTTTATCCTCAGTCAAGTGAAGATGTGCTGCAGTGTGGGGGTCTACAGACCACATGAGACCCCCCTGGGGGTCTACAGACCACATGAGACCCCCAGGGGTCTACAGACCACATGACACCCCCAGGGGGTCTACAGACCGCCCTGCAACACCCCTGGGGGTCTACAGACCTGGAGACCCCCCTGTGGCCCCCCCTGGGGGTCTACAGGTCTGTAGACCCCCCTGGGGGTCTATAGGCCGCCCTGCGACACCCCCCTACAGGCCGCACCCCGACTGCTGGCGGTGGCGGCGGACGCTGCACATCTGGCTGAAGGCCTGGCCGCAGCGCTGGCAGCTGTACGGTTTCTCCTGCGTGTGGACGGTGCGGTGTCTCTTCAGGTGGCTGGACGAGATGAAGCTCTTTCCGCAGAGCGAGCAGCGGTAGCGGCGCTCGCCGCTGTGCACCAGCAGGTGCACCCGCAGGTTGTTGGGCTGGGCGAAGCCCTTCCCGCAGTGGGGGCAGGCGTAGGGTCTCTCCCCGGTGGGGGGGCAGGCGTAGGGTCTCTCCCCGGTGGGGGGGCAGGCGTAGGGTCTCTCCCCGGTGGGCGGGCAGGCGTAGGGTCTCTCCCCGGTGGGGTGGCAGGTGTAGGGTCTCCCCCCGGTGTGGACGCGCCGGTGCTGCTCCAGGGCGGCGGCCGAGGGGAGGACCCGCCGGCAGATACTGCAGACCAACGGTTCTTTACCGGGGGTCCGGTGGGGCTGGCGCTTGGTGGGCGGGGCCGTGACGGCCATGTCCAAGGAGCTGGCGAAGGCAGTCCTTTCCTGAGGGCCAGCGGGTAAGTTAGTTAGTTAGTTCATCTTTATTTCGGTCAATTATAAGCATAAAAATCAATAAGCAAGATAATAAACATTTACAGGTTTTTCTTTGGTCAACATGGTGATTATTTTGACCGAAAAGGTCTGGACTTGAAGCATAAAGCTGATCTTGCCCACCTTTTAACATAATAGAATATCCAAGAAGAACAAATGAAGTATCACGAGGCGACACAAAATAATAATAATAATAATAATAATAATAATAATAATAATAATAACTGTAATAATAACTGTAGTACCCCTCCTTGAACCTCCACCTTACTGTGGTGGAGGGGTTTGTGTGCCCGAGTGATCCTAGGAGCTATGTTGTCGGGGGCACTTACGCCCCTGGTAGGGTCTCCCATGGCAACCAGGTCCTGGGTGACGGGCCAGACTAAGAGCGGTTCACAAGCTTGTTATGAAGAGGAAGACAGCGAGGACCGTTACGTCGCCCGGATCGGCGGGTCACCGGGGCCCCTCCCTGGAGCCAGGCCTGGGGTTGGGGCTCGATGGCGAGCGCCTGGTGGCCGGGTCTTTGCCCGTGGGACTAGGGCTGCAACGATTCGTCGACGTTGTCGACAAAAATCGATAATCAAAATTGTCGACAATGAATTCCATAGTGGGGACTCGGAGGCGTGCTCATCCATCACCCAAGCCGAGGTCACTGAGGTGGTTCGTAAGCTCCTCAGTGGCACCGGGGGTGGATGAGATTCGCCCCGAGTACCTCAAGTCTCTGGATGTCGTAGGGCTGTCTTGGTTGACACGCCTCTGCGACATCGCATGGAGGAAGGGGACAGTACCGCTGGAGTGGCAAACCGGGGTGGTGGTCCCTCTGTTTAAAAAAGTGAGTCCAGGTCCAGGTCTGTGGGGGGTGCTGACTGAGTATGGAGTCCGGGGCCCTCTACTAAGGGCTGTCCGGTCTCTGTATGATCGGAGAGGAGTCTGGTTCGCATTGCCGGCAGTAAGTCAGACTTGTTCCCGGTGCATGTTGGCGGTTTGCGGCCGAGTGCGACGCGGCAGGGATGAGAATCAGCACCTCCAAGACCGAGGCCATGGTTCTCCACCGGGAAAGGGTGGCGTGCCTTCTCCGGGTGGGTGGAGAAGTCCTGCCTCAGGTGGAGGAGTTCAAGTATCTCATTGTTCACGAGTGAGGGAATGATGGAGCGGGAGATTGACAGACGGATCGGTGCAGCGTCCGCAGTAATGCGGTCGATGTACCGGACCGTCGTGGTGAAGAGGGAGCTGAGTCGAAAGGAGAAGCTCTCGATTTACCGGTCAATCTACGCACCTACCCTCACCTCCCCCCACCTCCCAGCGACCCACCCCTGCGCCACGCCCGAGGTTCGCCGCGGCAGCGCTGGCGGGGCTGCAGCCGACCGGCCGGGAGGAAGTGGCTGCAGGTCGCCAGGCGATGGCTCCCGAGCTGGAGGCGGAGTCGGAGGGGGCTGCGGAGCTGGAGGCAGACCAGCAGCCGGAGCAGGGCGGCGTTACGGAGGAGGCGGTCCTGGACACACCAGCTCCAGAGCAGTGCTGCGCCGTGGAGGAGGCGGTCCTGGAGGTGGACGGCCCCCCGACCATTCCCGCTGGTCGGCCGGACGCCGAGGGCGGCCTCCCGACGGGTCCGGGCCAGGAAGGCCCGGGGGGGCAGACAGCATTTCCGGGCTTCCTCTCCCACTCTGAGGGGGCGGGGAGGGAGTAGGCTCGGCCGGACGGACCCCGGCACGAGTTTGGCGTTGGGGGTGTGTGGCAGGGTGGAGGAGCTGCAGCCACTCTGACGGAGGCTGACGGGACACAGGTGTGGCCCGTCAGCCTCCCCACCCTGCCAGCCTTATAAGGGAGAGACAGAGAAGCTGCAAGGAGGTCGGAGGAGCTGCTGCTGATGTCGGCTGGTGTGCTTGTGCATGTGTGGCTGTGATTTTGAGTAATAAAGGGTTCTGCACAAAACTCTGTGTCCTTTCTATCCTGTCGGTCGTGCCCCCGTAGCACTCGCCCTGCTACACACGGATACAAGTGGCCGTTTGCTCTTACTGTCGTCTTGAACGTGTCTGTTCCCCCGACGTCGTGTTTGAAGAGAACCGGTCCGTCCGGCCCGTCTGGTCCCGGTCCGGGGAACACGGTGGTGGGCCCGGCGTCCGGGCCCAAACCCAGCCGGGCCACGGCGTAGGCCCCCAGGGGGCCGACCCGCTCCTGCATCCAGACCAGGTCCAGGTCCAGGTCCGGGCCCGGGTCCGGGTCGTCGGTGCTGAGGTCATGGGTCAGGTCCGGACCCTCCAGAACCAGGACCTGGTCGGACCGGCGTTTCAGCCCAGACCTGCAGGCCCGGTCCGGTTCAGAACCGGGCCTGGTGACACCAACATCCTCCGGACGGGTTTCCCTCTCGGGCTGCGGGCCTGAACCGGAACAAACAAGTCAAGTTTATTTCTACAACAGAGACAAGGTTTCACACAGAAATAAAACAAGCGGGACAAATACAGGGGATATTTTATAAATACTGGGGATGTATTTAAAGTATGGACACACCATTCATCTGTACTGTGTGTATATATATATATATATATATATATATATATATATATATATATATATATATATATAGTTGTATTCTGTTTTTTACTTTTTTGTACTCTTTTTTAACATGCATGTTGGAAATAAAATCTTCAAATTAAAGTAACTAGTGCAGATAAACGATGAAACCTGACTCACCACAGCTGGCCAGGATGTTCAGCTCCACCTTCAGGTCCAGGCTGCAGCCGTCTGGCTCCGGTTCTGGCTCCGGTTCCTCCTGCTTCACCAGCGGCAACACGACGGCTTCCTCCTGCAGAGACGACAAACCCGGGGAAATAACCAGCTCATTTTTTTAGCCACCCTTGGTCTTGTTCCATCATCCATTCATCCATCCATCATCCAGCAGGAGAGACCACGTCTCTCCAGTGTTAGCGTCGCTCCATTGGCTACCCGTAAAATTCAGAATCCAATTTAAAATGTTATTACTTGCGCATAAAGCCCAAAACGGCTTAGCTCCGCATTATTTGCAAGACCTGATAGAGCCTTATGTTCCTGGCAGAGCTCTCCGCTCTCAGAGTGCAGGTTTACTCGTAGTTCCTAGAGTATCTAAATGTAGATTTGGAGGGCGGGCGTTCTGCTATCAGGCACCATTACTATGGAACCAACTTCCAATCTGGGTTAATGAGGCTGACACCACCTCCACCTTTAAAACTAAACTTAAAACCTTTCTGTTTAGTAAAGCCTATAGTTAGTGTTTAGTAAACCTCTAGCTGGTGTTGGTAAATCTCTAGGTAGTGTAAACTCTAGTGTGTTAGAGTCAGTAGTCATAGTTGCAGCTATAGAACAAGACTATAATAGTTAGTCTCAAATATAGCTTGGTGGTAGATATGCTGCTATAGGCCTATGCTGCAGGGGGGACCGACATGATCCGCTGGGCGGTGCCTCTCACCCTTCTCCTCCTCTCCTCTTCCCTTCCTCTCTTCTCCATTTCCATTTTTATTTATTCTAAATATCTCATAGCTATCGTTTTTGTCCATCGTTCCTGTAGTTTCTTGTGCCGGCCCCCCTTTTTTTCTCTTTTGTGCATGTTTGCAAGCCGGATAAATAAAATTGAATTGAAATAAAATTGAATTGAAAATCCATCATCCATCCATCCATCATGTCAGCTTGGGATCTTCCAAGTCCCAAACAGCCCTGGTTACGTGTGGTGTCCCCCAAGGATCTGTCCTAGGACCTCTCCTTTTTATCCTGTACATGCTGCCCCTGGGTCGTGTCATCAGCCGGCACGGCATCTCTTCACTGCTATGCTGATGACACTCAGCTGTACATCCGGACTCACCCCAACCTTCGTTCCACCCCAGTCCTCTCATCTTCACCCACTCAAGCCCTCTCCAACTGCCTGGAGGAGATTAGGGTGTGGATGAGTCACAACTTCCTCCAACTAAACAGTTCCAAAACCGAAGCCATACAAATATGCCCCCCTCACCAGGTCCAGTCATCACCCATAACCACCATCTCCTTCTCCGGTCAAGACATCCCCCTCTCTACCTCTGTTACAAACCTCAGTGTGAAGCTGGACCACAACTCACCTTCGTAAACCACATCAAACATCTGTACCAAACTTGCTTCTTCCACATAAAGAACCTATCCAAACTCCGCCCCTTCCTCACTTTCCCCGATGCAGAGAACTCGTCCACGCTCTTATCTCCTCCAGGCTTGACTACTGTAACAGCCTGCTCATCGGTATCCCCAACAAACACCTTGGGAAACTCCAACTCATTCAGAACTGTGCTGCCCGAACTCTGATGAAAACCCGCAAATACGACCATATCAGCCCTATTCTCCAGAACCCACACTGGCTTCCCATAACCTCAAGAATCCAATTCAAGATCGCCCTCATCACCACCTCTGTATCTACAGCAATGACCTCATCACCACCTCTGCATCTACAGCAATGACCTCATCACCACCTCTGCATCTACAGCACTGACCTCATCATCCACCTCTGTATCTACAGCAATGACCTCATCACCACCTCTGCATCTACAGCAATGACCTCATCACCACCTCTGCATCTACAGCAATGACCTCATCATCCACCTCTGTATCTACAGCAATGACCTCATCACCACCTCTGTATCTACAGCAATGACCTCATCACCACCTATGTATCTACAGCAATGACCTCATCACCCACCTCTGCATCTACAGCAATGACCTCATCACCACCTCTGCATCTACAGCACTGACCTCATCACCACCTCTGCATCTACAGCACTGACCTCATCACCACCTCTGCATCTACAGCACTGACCTCATCACCACCTCTGTATCTACAGCACTGACCTCATCACCTGCATCTACAGCAATGACCTCATCACCACCTCTGCATCTACAGCAATGACCTCACCACCTCTGCATCTACAGCAATGACCTCATCACCCCCTCTGTATCTACAGCACTGACCTCATCACCACCTCTGTATCTACAGCACTGACCTCATCACCACCTCTGCATCTACAGCAATGACCTCATCACCACCTCTGTATCTACAGCAATGACCTCATCACCACCTCTGTATCTACAGCACTGACCTCATCACCACCTCTGCATCTACAGCACTGACCTCATCACCACCTCTGCATCTACAGCACTGCCCCTCAATACCTCAAAGACCTCCTGACCCTCACTCATCCACCCGGAACCTCCGCTCACAAAAGACCAAGCTCCTCTATCAGCCCCGCACACGACTCTGCTCCATGGGAGACCAAGCTTTCTGCTCCGCTGCCCCCCACATCTGGAACTCCCTCCCTGAACATCTGGAACTCCCTCCCTGAACATCTGGAACTCCCTCCCTGAACACCCACATCTGGAACTCCCTCCCTGAACATCTGGAACTCCCTCCCTGAACATCTGGAACTCCCTCCCTGAACACCCACATCTGGAACTCCCTCCCTGAACATCTGGAACTCCCTCCCTGAACATCTGGAACTCCCTCCCTGAACATCTGGAACTCCCTCCCTGAACACCCACATGTGGAACTCCCTCCCTGAACACCCACATGTGGAACTCCCTCCCTGAACATCTGGAACTCCCTCCCTGAACATCTGGAACTCCCTCCCTGAACATCTGGAACTCCCTCCCGGAACATCTGGAACTCCCTCCCGGAACATCTGGAACTCCCTCCCTGAACACCCACATCTGGAACTCCCTCCCTGAACAGCCACATCTGGAACTCCCTCCCTGAACATCTGGAACTCCCTCCCGGAACATCTGGAACTCCCTCCCTGAACACCCACATCTGGAACTCCCTCCCTGAACAGCCACATCTGGAACTCCCTCCCTGAACATCTGGAACTCCCTCCCTGAACATCTGGAACTCCCTCCCTGAACATCTGGAACTCCCTCCCTGAACATCTGGAACTCCCTCCCTGAACAGCCACATCTGGAACTCCCTCCCTGAACAGCTATGTCAACCCCGGTCTGTGGACACCTTTAAAAAGGGGCTTAAAACTTTCCTGTTCAGGAAGGCTTTCCCTGGTCTTTTTTAGAGGTTTTTATTATTTTTATCCTTTTTTACTTCTAGTCTTTCATGTGTCTTGATTTTTTTCCCTTGTTTATGTAAGCACTTTGAGATTATTCATGAAAAGTGCTCTACAAATAAAATGTATTATTATTATTATTATTATTATTATTATTATTATTATTATTATTATTATTATTATTATTATTATTATTATCATCCATCCATCATCCATCCATCATCCATCATCCATCCATCATCCATCCATCATCCATCATCCAATGATGGACGGATGAATGGATGGATGATTGATATATGGATGGATGGATGATGGATGGATGGATGATGGATATATGGATGGAATGATGGATGGATGATGGATATATGGATGGATGGATGATGGATGATGGATGGATGGATGATGGATGAATGGATGATGGATATATGAATGGATGGATGGATGGATGGATGATGGATGGATGGATGATGGATGGATGGATGATGGATGAATGGATGATGGATGGATGGATGATGGATGAATGGATGATGGATGGATGACCTCTGCCAGTGGCGAAGAGCATCTCTGAATGCACAACACCGGAACCTGCAGCGTGGGCCTGGCCCTGCCCCTTCTCAACCTGGGACTTGCTGATTGGGCCGGAGCTTCGGGAGCTGCGTGCTGTCCCCACCCCCGGTCATCCCGTTGCTGCTTCCACCTGCCTGCTGTGCTGTTGACGTCCCCGACTCCCAGTCCGGCCCTCGGCAGGAGGGTCCCCCCTGATGAGCCTGGTCCTGCTCAAGGTTTCTTCCCTCCTAAAGGGGAGTTTTTCTTGCCACTGTTTGGCTTAAGGCTTTTCTCCCACTATGGGAGTTTTTACCTGCCATTGTTTATGTAATAATTGCTCGGGGGTTTATGTTTATGTTCATGTTCTGGATCTCTGGAAAGATCCTGGAGACAACTATGTTGTAATAGACGCTATAGAAATTGAATTGAATTGATGAATGGATGGATGGATGGATGGATGGATGGATGGATGGATGGATGGATGGATGGATGGATGGATGGATGGATGGATGGATGGATGGATGATGGTACCTTTAAGCCGTGCAGGAGTTGGTCTTCAGGTTGGTCTTCTCCAGCAGGAATCACCTGCAGCTGATGGTCATCACTTCCTGGAAAAAGTCCACAGGAAACAGAGTCAGAAAAAGTGGAAAAGATAGATTTTCCGATTCTAAATCGATTCTCATATTAATTCCTAAAAATTAATCTGGCCCCCCTAGGAAACAGTTTTGGAGGCCCCTGGTACCATCTGCCCCCCCTAGGAAACAGTTTTGGAGGCCCTGGTACCATCTGCCCCCCCTAGGAAACAGTTTTGGAGGCCCCTGGTACCATCTGCCCCCCCTAGAAAACAGTCTTGGAGGCCCCTGGTACCATCTGACCCCCCTAGGAAACAGTTTCGGAGGCCCCTGGTACCATCTGCCCCCCCCCCCCTAGGAAACAGTTTTGGAGGCCCCTGGTACCATCTGACCCCCCTAGGAAACAGTTTTGGAGGCCCCTGGTACCATCTGACCCCCCTAGGAAACAGTTCTGGAGGCCCCTGGGGGGGCAGGTCATCCTCTCACCTCCAACCGGCTCCTGGCGATGACTCTGTCTCCTCATTTTCCTCTCGCAGCTCCTCATCCTGTCCTCCATCAGCTGCAGCCTCCTCCTCAGCACCTCCTTCCCCTCCTCGTCCCGCTGCACCTGCTGCTCCTCCTTCCCCTGGTCTCCCCTCTCCTCCTCCACCTCCTCCATCAGCTGCAGCCTCCTCCTCAGCACCTCCTTCCCCTCCTCGTCCTGCTGCACCTGCTGCACCTCCTTCCCCCCCTCCACCTGCTCTATCAGCTGCAGTCTCCTCCTCAGCTCCTCCTTCCCCTGGTCTCCCCTCTCCTCCTCCACCTGCTCTATCAGCTGCAGTCTCCTCCTCAGCTCCTCCTTCCCCTGGTCTCCCCTCTCCTCCTCCACCTCCTCCATCAGCTGCAGCCTCCTCCGCAGCTCCTCCCTCTCCTCCTCCACCCGCTCCAGCTGTCTCCTCATCCCCGCCCGCTCCTCCTCCAGCAGCCCGCAGATCTGCTGCACGGCGGCCCGGGCCAGCAGCTCCAGGATGGAGGAGACCTGGTCCTGGATCCGGGAGGAGACCTGGTCCCGGTCCCGGTCCCGGTCCTGGATCCGGGAGGAGACCTGGACCTGGTCCTGGTCCTGGATCCGGTCCTGGTCCCGGTCCCGGTCCTGGATCCGGGAGGAGACCTGGACCTGGTCCCGGTCCTGGATCCGGGAGGCCACCTGAAGAGCCCGGAAGTCCCGCTCCGCCATCTCTCTCTCTCGTGTGCGCGCAGAGTAGAGTCAGTGCTCGTGCACGTGTCTCCTTTTTTTCTAAACTTTATTAGCAAATCTTGCTTTACAAACAACAACAAGGTATAAAATAGTGTGGAACAGCACGTGCAATGATGGAGTAAATTATAAAAATATCTAGTATGAATAGGAGATCTAGATAATGCAGGTAACAGTCATAAATGCACGTGTTTCCTTGAGGGCGGAAGTCGCCTCCTGATGACGTCGTTGAGGGCTGACGCGCCGCGGGGCCGCCATCTTGGAGCGGGCAGCGCTTTATGTCTATGTATATGTCTATTTATGTCTGTTTATATGTCTATCTCTCTCTCTCTCTATATATATATATATATATATATATATATATATATATATATATATATATATATATATATATATATATATATATATATATATATATATATATATATATAAACTTTATTTGCAGACACTGGGTCCAGAATACAAAACAAGATACACAGACATTAAACACAAAGAGAAAGAGATTCACTTGTACCCTTCAAATAAGTTTAAAAACATACAAACATTTCCTTGTGCCATTCAAATTAGCTGAAAACATACAAACATTTCCTCCAGTGTTTCCAGAAACAGGAGGAGAACCTTGTATCGCTCTGTGTCGTGTCAGTCAAGGCCATAATTAAAACATTATTTGACTCCTTCAGTCTACACATAAAACTAAACATAAAATTCCTCAATACAGCATGGAAAGTGGGAACATCACTGGTCACAAACATTACACTTGCACTTGTCCATCTAGGGAGTTTTAAAAAAAATTCTAAAAGCATCATTATATGCCACCTGTAGCTTTTTTATTTTAGCACTTGTGTAATGGCACCACAAGTGAGCAGTGTATAGCGGAGTGCAATATGTTTTAAACAGTGCTATCTTAACACTATCCGTACACATATGAAACTTACGTGCCAGCATATTGGCTTGGTCATATAGCTTACAGCACTGACGCTGCAAATCATCATCGTCACAGAAATCATCCCTAATTATATGGCCCAGGTATTTAAACTTCTTTACAACCTCTAATACTTCTCCAGCCAAAGAAAAAGAGGGAAAGGTAAAAGCTTCAGATCGTCCTTTGTTCTGCAGATCATAACAACACTCTTTTTAGGATTGAACAAAATATCAAAAGAAAAACCATATTTAGTACAGACCCGTAGTAGCTGCTGTAGGCCAGCACTGTATGGAGACAGTACAACTAAGTCATCTGCGTAAATCATATGATTGATAAGGATGTCCCCCACCATGCAACCTGTTTTACACTCACTGAGCTGTTTGGATAAATCATCCATATATAAATTAAATAATAAGGGCGATAAAATCCCCCCCTGGCGCACGCCATTGGACACCAGAAAGGGTGTGGATGTTCTCCTTCCCCACCTAGCCTGCATAGTCTGGTGAGAATACCAAAACTGTAGGATCCTTATAAGATATGAGGGGACACCTCTCTCCTGTAATTTTAAGAACAGTTTACCGTGGTGAATTCGATCAAAGGCACGTGAGGCATCCAGAAAACACATAAATATTGTGCTGTTATGACTTCTGTACTGGCTGACAATTTCCTTAAGTGTATAAATACATAGGTCCGTGCCATGTTTTTTCTTGAACCCAAATTTCTTGAACCCAAACCCATATATATATATATATATATATATATATATATATATATATATATATATATATATATATATATATATATATATATATATATATATATATATATATATATATATATATATATATATATATATATATATGTTTATATTTATATATCTATATTTATATTTCTATGTTTATATATCTATGTTTATATGTCTATGTATATATGTATATGTATATATGTTTATATTTATATGTATATATGTATATGTATATATGTTTATATTTATATGTATATATGTATATGTATATATGTTTATATTTATATGTCTATGTATATATGTTTATATTATATGTATATATGTCTATATGTTTATGTTTATATGTCTATGTATATGTGAGATACTAAACGAACATAAAACGACAAAATTCAAAGATTGCAAGAACTGTCGTGTGAAGAGTCGTATCGGAAGGATGAAGTTCCGTAGACACAGTTTTATTTGCTTTGAGAAATTAATAAAAAAAAGAGCAACCTTTCCTTCGAGCCGGATTCGAACCAGCGACCTAAGGATTCCTGGCTGAGCCACTACAGTCCTCCGCTCTACCAACTGAGCTATCGAAGGAGGATGTTGATCACGAGGAGGAGGGCGGTTTTGAAGGCTGCACCTACAGTGAGAGGTTATTTACCGTTATTTGTTGTCAGTGAGCGAGAACTAATACGCATTTAGCGTTTCATAGCGGAAAGAGTTTAATAGCAGTTCAGGTGAACAGACTCAGAATCTGTCCCTTCATTTCTGGCCTCCTTTACCTGGGGGGTCCAGCACCGTTCCCTCCTCCCCGGGGGGTCCAGCACCGTTCCCTCCTCCCCGGGGGGTCCAGCACCGTTCCCTCCTCCCCGGGGGGTCCAGCACCGTTTCCCTCCCCGGGGGGTCCAGCACCGTTTCCTCCCCGGGGGGTCCAGCATCGTTTCCCTCCCCGGGGGGGTCCAGCACCGTTTCCTCCTCCCCGGGGGGTCCAGCATCGTTTCCTCCTCCCCGGGGGGGTCCAGCACCGTTTCCTCCTCCCCGGGGGGTCCAGCATCGTTTCCTCCTCCCCGGGGGGTCCAGCATCGTTTCCTCCTCCCCGGGGGGGTCCAGCACCGTTTCCTCCCCGGGGGGTCCAGCACCGTTTCCTCCTCCCCGGGGGGTCCAGCACCGTTTCCTCCCCGGGGGGTCCAGCACCGTTTCCTCCCCGGGGGGTCCAGCATCGTTTCCTCCTCCCCGGGGGGTCCAGCATCGTTTCCTCCTCCCCGGGGGGGTCCAGCACCGTTTCCTCCCCGGGGGGTCCAGCACCGTTTCCTCCTCCCCGGGGGGTCCAGCACCGTTTCCTCCTCCCCGGGGGGTCCAGCACCGTTTCCTCCCCGGGGGGGTCCAGCATCGTTTCCTCCCCGGGGGGTCCAGTACCGTTTCCTCCTCCCCGGGGGGTCCAGCATCGTTTCCTCCTCCCCGGGGGGTCCAGCACCGTTTCCCTCCCCGGGGGGTCCAGCACCGTTTCCCTCCCCGGGGGGTCCAGCACCGTTTCCTCCTCCCCGGGGGGTCCAGCACCGTTTCCTCCTCCCCGGGGGGTCCAGCATCGTTTCCTCCTCCCCGGGGGGTCCAGCACCGTTTCCTCCTCCCCGGGGGGTCCAACACCGTTTCCTCCTCCCCGGGGGGTCCAGCACTGTTTCCTCCTCCCCGGGGGGTCCAGCACCGTTTCCTCCTCCCCGGGGGGTCCAACACCGTTTCCTCCTCCCCGGGGGGTCCAGCACTGTTTCCTCCTCCCCGGGGGGTCCAGCATCGTTTCCCTCCCCGGGGGGGTCCAGCACCGTTTCCTCCTCCCCGGGGGGTCCAGCACCGTTTCCTCCCCGGGGGGTCCAGCACCGTTTCCTCCTCCCCGGGGGGTCCAGCACCGTTTCCTCCTCCCCGGGGGGTCCAGCACTGTTTCCTCCTCCCCGGGGGGTCCAGCATCGTTTCCCTCCCCGGGGGGGTCCAGCACCGTTTCCTCCTCCCCGGGGGGTCCAGCACCGTTTCCTCCCCGGGGGGTCCAGCACCGTTTCCTCCTCCCCGGGGGGTCCAGCACCGTTTCCCTCCCCGGGGGGTCCACCACCGTTTCCTCCTCCCCGGGGGGTCCAGCACCGTTTCCTCCTCCCCGGGGGGTCCAGCACCGTTTCCTCCTCCCCGGGGGGTCCAGCACCGTTTCCTCCCCGGGGGGTCCAGCACCGTTTCCTCCCCGGGGGGTCCAGCACCGTTTCCTCCCCGGGGGGTCCAGCACCGTTTCCTCCTCCCCGGGGGGTCCAGCACCGTTTCCTCCCCGGGGGGTCCAGCACCGTTTCCTCCTCCCCGGGGGGTCCAGCACCGTTTCCTCCCCGGGGGGTCCAGCACCGTTTCCTCCCCGGGGGGTCCAGCACCGTTTCCTCCTCCCCGGGGGGTCCAGCACCGTTTCCTCCCCGGGGGGTCCAGCACCGTTTCCTCCTCCCCGGGGGGGTCCAGCACCGTTTCCCTCCCCGGGGGGTCCAGCACCGTTTCCTCCTCCCCGGGGGGTCCAGCACCGTTTCCCTCCCCGGGGGGTCCAGCACCGTTTCCTCCTCCCCGGGGGGTCCAGCACCATTTCCCCCTCCCCGGGGGGTCCAGCACCGTTTCCTCCTCCTCCCGGGGGGGTCCAGCACCGTTTCCTCCTCCTCCCCGGGGGGGGGGGTCCAGCACCGTTTCCTCCTCCCCGGGGGGTCCAGTACCGTTTCCTCCCCCCGGGGGGTCCAGCACCATTTCCCCCTCCCCGGGGGGTCCAGCACCGTTTTCCTCCTCCCCGGGGGGTCCAGTACCGTTTCCTCCCCGGGGGGTCCAGCACCGTTTCCCTCCCCGGGGGATCCAGCACTGTTTCCTCCTCCCCGGGGGGGTCCAGCACCGTTTCCTCCCCGGGGGGTCCAGCACCGTTTCCTCCTCCCCGGGGGGTCCAGCACCGTTTCCCCCTCCCCGGGGGGTCCAGCACCGTTTCCTCCTCCCCGGGGGGTCCAGCACCGTTTCCCCCTCCCCGGGGGGTCCAGCACCGTTTCCCTCCTCCCCGGGGGGTCCAGCACCGTTTCCTCCTCCCCGGGGGGTCCAGCACCGTTTCCTCCCCGGGGGGGTCCAGCACCGTTTCCCCCTCCCCGGGGGGTCCAGCACCGTCTCCCTCCCCGGGGGGTCCAGCACCGTTTCCTCCCCGGGGGGTCCAGCACCGTTTCCTCCCCGGGGGGGTCCAGCACCGTTTCCTCCTCCCCGGGGGGTCCAGCATCGTTTCCTCCTCCCCGGGGGGGTCCAGCACCGTTTCCTCCCCGGGGGGGTCCAGCACCGTTTCCTCCCCGGGGGGGTCCAGCACCGTTTCCTCCTCCCCGGGGGGTCCAGCACCGTTTCCCTCCCCGGGGGGGTCCAGCACCGTTTCCCTCCCCGGGGGGTCCAGCATCGTTTCCCCCCTCCCCGGGGGGGTCCAGCATCGTTTCCTCCTCCCCGGGGGGTCCAGCACCGTTTCCCTCCCCGGGGGGTCCAGCACCGTTTCCTCCTCCCCGGGGGGTCCAGCACCGTTTCTCCCTCCCCGGGGGGTCCAGTACCGTTTCCTCCCCGGGGGGTCCAGCACCGTTTCCTCCTCCCCGGGGGGTCCAGCAACCGTTTCCTCCCCGGGGGGTCCAGTACCGTTTCCCTCCCCGGGGGGTCCAGCACCGTTTCCTCCTCCCCGGGGGGTCCAGCACCGTTTCCCTCCCCGGGGGGTCCAGCACCCGTTTCCTCCCCGGGGGGTCCAGCACCGTTTCCCCCTCCCCGGGGGGTCCAGCACCGTTTCCTCCTCCCCGGGGGGTCCAGCACCGTTTCCCTCCCCGGGGGGTCCAGTACCGTTTCTTTCTCCCTCCCCGGGGGGTCCAGCACCGTTTCCCTCCCCGGGGGGTCCAGCACCGTTTCCTCCTCCCCGGGGGGTCCAGCACCGTTTCCCTCCCCGGGGGGTCCAGCATCGTTTCCTCCTCCCCCGGGGGGGTCCAGCACCGTTTCTCCCTCCCCGGGGGGGTCCAGTACCGTTTCCCCCTCCCCGGGGGGTCCAGCACCGTTTCCTCCTCCCCCGGGGGGTCCAGCACCGTTTCCCTCCTCCCCGGGGGGTCCAGCACCGTTTCCTCCTCCCCGGGGGGTCCAGCACCGTTTCCCTCCCCGGGGGGTCCAGCATCGTTTCCTCCTCCCCGGGGGGTCCAGCATCGTTTCCCTCCCCGGGGGGGTCCAGCAACCGTTTCCTCCTCCCCGGGGGGTCCAGCATCGTTTCCCTCCCCGGGGGGGTCCAGCACCGTTTCCTCCTCCCCGGGGGGTCCAGCATCGTTTTCCCTCCCCGGGGGGGTCCAGCAACCGTTTCCCTCCTCCCCGGGGGGTCCAGCATCGGTTTCCCTCCCCGGGGGGGTCCAGCACCGTTTCCTCCTCCCCGGGGGGGTCCAGCACCGTTTCCCTCCTCCCCCGGGGGGTCCAGCACCGTTTCCCTCCCCGGGGGGTCCAGCACCGTTTCCTCCTCCCCGGGGGGTCCAGCACCGTTTCCCTCCCCGGGGGGTCCAGCACCGTTTCCTCCTCCCCGGGGGGTCCAGCACCGTTTCCCTCCCCGGGGGGGTCCAGCATCGTTTCCCTCCCCGGGGGGGGTCCAGCACACCGTTTCCTCCTCCCCCGGGGGGTCCAGCATCGTTTCCCTCCCCGGGGGGGTCCAGCACCGTTTCCCTCCCCGGGGGGTCCAGCACCGTTTCCTCCTCCCCGGGGGGGTCCAGCATCGTTTCCCTCCCCGGGGGGTCCAGCACCGTTTCTTTCTCCCCGGGGGGGTCCAGCACCGTTTCCCTCCCCGGGGGGTCCAGCACACCGGTTTCCTCCTCCCCGGGGGGTCCAGCACCGTTTCCTCCTCCCCGGGGGGTCCAGCACCGTTTCCTCCTCCCCGGGGGGTCCAGCACTCTTTTTTTTCTTTTGGTTCTTTCTTTCTTTTCTATCGTGTTTTCTTTCTTTCTTTCTGTCTTTCTACTTTGTTTAGTGACGTAGGACAAGGGCGGGAACAGCTGGTACAACCAGGGAATCCCCCGCAGGCTACACCGTCTCATTTCACCAGCCGTCCAGCCTTCGGTCCGGCCTTCACGGTCTAGAAGGCGTTTCCTACGAACACCGGACTCAGAAGGACCCCGCCCCTGAATTGGGACACACCTATAGACGAATCCGGCGAAACCCGGAAGTCGAGCGGGCCGCCATTACTGCGGTGGCGGCTCCGCTCCTCCGCTCCAGCCCATAGACATATATACGTATGGATCTATTACTCCGCTCCCTGCCAGGCTCTCTTAATGTATTTGTATCATCGGAAAACTCCTGTCCCGTCACGTGCATTTGTTTTGATAGTGAATGAAGACGGGACAGACTTTCAAAACCACTTTTCTGTTTCACCAAGTGAACAGACGGAACGCAAAAAAAAGATGTTAAACTGCTGGAAAGGAACTGGAATTTACCTGGATACCTTAAACAAGGAAGCCAGGGAGCGGTATATGGAGAAAATAATGATTATTAACGGTTTGATCCATATGAAATCACTACTAGTGGAGCTCCGATGAGGATTTACTGCCGCAGTTCTGCACAACCCACGTCTTACTACCTTGTTTAGTGTTTGACAGCTGCTTTGGTAGATGTTTGACCTCGCCATGTGTTTCAATAAATTAGTATAATAGTACAACATACAGTACATCTTTTTTATTACTCTTACTTCTCTTTTCTTTTTTTTTTATGCTGAAGAGGCTCCGAGACATGAGCAATATTTTTGTTTTCCTCGTGAGATTATTTTTTTCTTCTGCAGCTACAAATAGAGTAAATATTTTTTCCTCAACAAACTAGTTTTATCTGCAGATTGGGGTTATGTATGTATGTATTCTGTATCATCCGGAGCTGAGATAGTTCTGCCCTTCAATTAGAGACCTGTAATTGCGTTTTTTTTCGTCATCGGACGCCAGGCGTAATATTTAATTGTGCAGACATGCCTCGTAAGGAGAGGAGGTGGAGAGAGCTATATTACAGTGTTTAATCATACACTCCCTTATCTCCCTATTCCTCTATTCTTTCCTGCTTATCGCTCAAACAAATCATTATTTATAAATTAACATCAGCATTAATTTAAGATACCTTCATTATTTATGGAAGGCCACTGTCTAACATCATCAATCCAGCTATAATGATGCTGTAGAGCGTCAGGTTACAATAACAGCGCTGCGGTGGCAGATTGACACCTGCCACCGCAGCAATGGCGCCGCCGCAAGATGGCGGCGCACACAAACCGGTCGCCGGATTCGTCTATAGACACCTGAGAATGGCTCCACCGCCGCCACCGCGCCCCGCCCGTGCACCCCCCGGCCAGGGGAGGCCCGGCCCCCGGACCCCCCCCCCCGGCCAGGGCAGGCCCGGCCCCCGGACCCCCCCCCCCCCGGCCAGGGGAGGCCCGGCCCCCGGACCCCCCCCCCCGGCCAGGGCAGGCCCGGCCCCCGGACCCCCCCCCCCCCGGCCAGGGGAGGCCCGGCCCCCGGACCCCCCCCGCCCCCCCCCCCCCCCGGCCCCGGACCCGCCTCCATAAAATAAAATGAAGCAGAAACCACTGGGTTGTATCAAAACTCAATTTATTTTCTTCAATGTTTGTAGAAAAATAGTAAAAGATATAAAAATGATTTAAATAAATAAAATCAGCATAAATATTATGAAGCCAGAGAAGGATTTAAAGGTTCTGCTGCTCACGTCCCTGACGCCACTCAGGACGGACCTGGACCGAGTCCTGCCGGGTCCGGGTCCGGGTCCCGGTCCGGGTCTGGGTCGGAGGCCGATCCCCCAGGAACCCGGCTCATTCACTCCTCAGAGGCCGGGTCGGAGGCTCGGTTCTGGTCGGAGGCTCGGTTCTGGTCCGGGTCGGAGACTCGGTTCTGGTCCGGGTCGGAGACTCGGTTCTGGTCCCGGTCGGAGGCTCGGTTCTGGTCCGGGTCGGAGACTCGGTCCGGGTCGGAGGCTCGGTTCTGGTCCGGGTCGGAGGCTCGGTTCTGGTCCGGGTCGGAGGCTCGGTTCTGGTCCGGGTCGGAGGCTCGGTTCTGGTCCGGTTCTGGTCCCGGTCGTCTGCTCTCCTCTTCCTGTTCAGACACTCGATCTTCCGGCCGTCGTCTCTGTTTATCCTGGAGAGAGGGAGGAAAGTGGATCAGAACAGAACCAGAACATCTGGAGGCTGAACAGAGTCCAGAGGAAGCTGTATGGCTCTGGGAGGGTTCTGGGTTCTGGACCTGGTCCAGGACCTGGTCCAGGACCTGGTACAGGTATGTTGTATTGGACGCTATATAAATAAAATTGAAAAAATTAAATATATATATATATATATATATATGTATATATATATATATATATACATATATATATATATATATATATATATAGGAGTATATATATAGTATATATATAGAAGTGCTGGGAACTCACCGTTCCCAGCACTTCAGAAAAGCTTGGGCCATCCTCGTGCGAGTGTCGATGCATTTCTTCTCGCTGGAGTTTCCCGGGCCGCTCAAGGTGATTCTGAAACACAAAAACGGACGATTGGAATCAAAACCATCAATCAGGACGAACCCAGACGTTTCCAGCCAGAACCTTCAGACTCACATCAGCTCGGTTCTGTCACATCCGGGCCGTTTCTCCACGACCTGGAAGTCCGACATGTTTCCTTGGGCCACTTTGGCCGGCTGGGGACACAAGCAGCGTCCGATGAAGTGCTGCGCTGCAGGAGGAGAAATAACCACGGTCAGATACAGGAAACCAACCAATACAGAGGTTTACAGTCGCAGGGAGGAGAAGGAACGACTGATGTGCAGGAAACCAACGAATACAGAGTTTTACAGTCGCAGGGAGGAGAAGGAACGACGGTCAGACGTGCAGGAAACCAATGAATACAGAGGTTTACAGTCGCAGGGAGGAGAAGGAACGACGGTCAGATACAGGAAACCAACGACATGCAGCTTTACAGTCACAGGGAGGAGAAGGAACGACTGATGTGCAGGAAACCAACCACATGCAGAGTTTTACAGTCGCTGCTCTGGAACAACGAGCTGCAGATCTGCAGCTTCCTGTTGCTCTGCAGAAAAACGCTGCAGAAAAACGCTGAGAAACTCACCGTGGTGGAGCTGGACGCAGACTGCAGCCAGAACAACCAGCAGGAAAACACCGTTCCTTCCTGAGAAAGTCATCTTCTCTGGTGTAGAAAGTAGAAAAGCTTCAGAGTTTAGAGAGGAAGCTGGAGTGCAGGATGACGGACGGAGGAGTGAAAACCTGCAGAGTTTAGAGCAGCAGCTGGAGGAACGGAGGAACGGAGGAGTGAATTCCTGCAGCTTCTCCTCAGCTTTTATAGCCGCTGCTCTGCGGGGTTTTCCCTCTTCCCGTTAAGCCAGGCCCCAGAAAAACTCTGGAATTTCCACTTTTACAGCCGTTTGCAGTGAGCTCAGCCCCCAACAATGAGATCAGATTAGCAGATCCGTTTACCGGATTCCTGGAGAGATTCTCACCGACGACGATGACAGACGACTGGACTGGAACTGCTGGGGATTATCTGCAAACTTCAGGAAAATGGAACCAGGATAATCTTCAAACTTCAGGAGAATGGAACCAGGATCATATTCAAACTTCAGGAGAATAGTACCAGGATAATCTTCAAACTTCAGGAGAATAGAACCAAGATCATATTCAAACTTCAGGAGAATAGAACCAGGATAATCTTCAAACTTCAGGAGAATGGAACCAAAAATTAACGTTAAACAACCAGGATCTCAGTGACAGGATTAATCTGTTGATATATATCTCTATATCTATATATATCTCCTGGAATGGCTGCAACTCCTTCAGTCCAGATAACGGTTTACTGCACATGATGAATCATCCGTTCACGCCTGAACGACCAACACCAGAATTCACTTCCCAGCAATCACAACGTTTCCTGTCTGTTCAGATTTTAAACCAAACAAATAATTGTTCTATGTGAAATTAAGTTTAACTGGATAACTGATAATATCTGCTGCCTCAAATTCACTCAAAAGTTAAAGCTTCCAACGGGAAATTCACAACGAGATTAAATGTTGCGTAGAGGAAAATAAAGACCAGTGGATTGGACCGTATTATGAAATCAGCGATGAGGGAGATCAATAACCAAACAAGGGTGAGAGAGGAGGACTTTAAAAGTTTGACCTGTTTCTTCAGGTTTGAATAGCAGTTGTTTTGTAACTGTTATGGCTAGTGAGTGTGACCCAAGCGCACAGCAACGAGGAGACGTAAGTTTGGTGAAGCCCGTGGGCGTATTTATTTAAGAGGCCAAAAGCAGTGATGAGGAAGTTGGAGTGGGGTGTGGGCTCCGCAGGTGACCGCAGCTCAGCGTAGAAATCCAGAGAACTGAGGAGAAGAGAAGAACGGGGTCAGTGGTGAAAAAACCACAGCAGGAGAAAAACAAGGCTGCAACTGCATGAAGCTAACAGCTTAGCAATAGCTGTGAGGCTAAATAGTTCTGCTATAACTTTAGAGAGCTAAACTGTAGGCTGGCCTGTAGTACTTTACCATACGTGTAGACAGGTGAAGCTCTGGCGAGGAATGAAGTGCAGACTGGGTCTTTATACTGGCAGTGGTTGATTGTAGATTGGCAGGCTGGTGTGAAGATTGGTGAGGGACATCAGGTGTGCTGAGCTGAGCCATGGAGCAATCAGTGAGGGGGGAGGGGTGGATGTGAAGGTGAAGAGGAGCGAGCCGTAACAGGACCCCCCCTCCGAGGGGCGCCACCTGGCGACCGTCCGGGAGCGTCGGGGTTAGCCCGGTAGAAGTCCCGCAGAAGAGAGGGATCCATAATGAGCTTCCTGGAGATCCAGCAGCGTTCCTCTGGGCCGTAACCCACCCAATCCGCCAGGTACTGGAACCCACGACCCCGGCGCCGCACCTTCAGCAGCCCTCTAACAGTCCACTGGGGATGACCGTCGACCATCTGAGGAGGCGGAGGGGCTGGGGCGGAGGGCATGAGAGGGCTTGAGGAGACAGGCTTGACCTTGGACACATGAAACACGGGATGCACATGCTTCATGGAGACCGGAAGCTTGAGACGCACAGCCGCTGGACTCAGGACATGGTCAATCTCGAAGGGACCGACATACCGCGGAGCCAGCTTCCTGGAGGATACCTGGAGCGGTAGATCGGCAGAGGAGAGGTAGACCTGTTGTCCGGCCTGGTACACCGGTGCCGGAGTGCGGCGACGGTTGGCCCCACGGCAGGAGCGCTTATTGGAGCGTACCAAGGCAGCGCGAACCTCCTTCCACACCCGCCGACATCGCCGGAAGTTGGCCTGGACAGAGGGGACAGAGGCCTCAGACTCCTGGAGAGAGAAGAGTGGGGGTTGGTAACCCAGTGATGCCTCAAATGGAGACGTCCAGTGGCGGAGCAGGTCAGGGTGTTGATTGAGTATTCCACCCAGGGAAGATCCTTGCTCCAGGAGGTGGGATGGAGAGCAGAGACGCAGCGAAGGGCAGACTCCAAACTCTGGTTGGTCCGTTCCGCCTGGCCATTGGTCTGTGGGTGGTACCCTGAGGAGAGGCTTACAGTGGCGCCGATCTCCCTACAGAAGGCTCGCCAGACCTGGGACGTGAATTGGGGCCCCCGGTCAGAAACAATGTCACTGGGAAGTCCATGGAGCCGGAATACATGCTGGGTGAGGAGTTCAGCCGTCTCAGCCGAGGACGGGAGCTTAGGAAGTGCTACCAGGTGAACAGCCTTGGAAAACCGGTCCACTACGGTGAGAATGACGGTGTTTCCATGGGAAGGGGGGAAACCCGGACACGAAGTCCAAGGAGATGTGAGACCAAGGACGACTGGGCACAGGAAGAGGACGTAGAAGTCCAGCTGGTGGCTGATGTGACGCCTTGGCTCTGGAGCAGGTGGCACAGGCAGCGACAAACTCCCGGACGTCAGCTCTCATGGACGGCCACCAAAACCGCCGGCTCAGGAAGGAGAGGGTCCGTTGGAATCCGGGATGGCAAGCAAACTTGCTGGTATGGCCCCACAGCAGCACTTGAGACCGCACTGACTGGGGAACGAAGAGGCGGCGAGGAGGGCAGTCGTCCGGCCCGGGTTCAGCATTTTGGGCCCGTTTGACCTCTGCCTCGATGTTCATCGTGACCACCCCTATGACACGAGAAGCAGGGATAATGGGCTCAGGCTCGGACGAGGACTTCTCAGGTGCGTGGAGTCGGGACAAAGCATCAGCCTTAGTGTTACTGGAGCCAGGTCTGTAGGTAAGGATATAGTTGAACCTATCCAGGAACTGTGCCCATCTTGCCTGACGAGAGTTAAGGCGCTTGGCAGCCCGGATGAAGGTTAGATTCTTGTGATCAGACCAGACAACTGTGGGCTCCTCCACGCCCTCAAGCCAGTGGCGCCATTCCTCAAAGGCTGCCACCACGGCTAGCAGCTCTCTATTCCCGATATCGTAGTTCTCCTCTGCTGAACTAAACCGACGGGAGAAGAAAGCACAGGGGTGTAGCTTCTGGTCCTCTGCTGACCGTTGGGACAAGACAGCCCCTATGCCTACCTCTGAAGCGTCTACCTCCACTATGAAAGGCCTGGAGGGGTCAGGATGGAGGAGGACTGGGGCTGTGGTGAAGTGCTTCTTGAGGGCAGCAAAGGCGGCGTCGGCAGAAGGTGTCCAGATGTAGGGACGTTGAGTAGAGGTGAGTTGAGTAAGGGGGGCAGCTATGCGGCTGTAGTTCCGAATAAAACGGCGATAGAAGTTTGCAAATCCTAGGAAACCTTGGAGCCGTCTGCGGGTGGTGGGTTGAGGCCAGTCGACGACTGCTTGAACCTTGCGGGGGTCAGGACGAATGCAGCCACCCTCAACAATGAGTCCGAGGAACTCCACAGAAGGTGAGTGAAAGACACACTTCTCAGCCTTAATGAAAAGGCGGTTCTCCAAGAGGCGTTGAATGACCATGCGGACATGCTGGACATGTTCCTGGAGGCCCCGGGAGAACACAAGGATGTCATCCAGGTAGAGGACCACGAATACCTCTAGCATGTCCCTGAGCACGTCATTCATAAGAGCCTGGAAGACTGCGGGTGCGTTGGTGAGTCCAAAGGGCATGACCAAATATTCGTAGTGTCCACGGGGGGTTTTGAAGGCGGTCTTCCACTCATCCCCCTCACGGATACGCACAAGGTGGTACGCATTCCGGAGGTCCAACTTGGTGAAGATGGTAGCACCAACGAGGGGTTCGAAGTTGGAGCTCATGAGGGGGAGAGGGTATTTGTTCTTGATTGTGATGTTGTTGAGCTGCCGGTAGTCTATGCAGGGCCTCAGATCCCCACCCTTCTTCTTGACGAAAAAGAACCCTGCTCCCACCGGAGATGTGGAAGGGCGAATAAGACCCTCAGCCAGACAGTCATTTATGTAACGGTCCATAGCCGCCTTCTCAGGTAGAGAGAGATTGTAGAGGCGACTCACTGGAAGTTGGGCGTCAGGACGGAGCTCAATGGCACAGTCGTAAGGTCGGTGGGGAGGAAGGGTGCAGGCGCGTTCCTTACTGAAGGCCACTGCCAAGTCGTGGTACTCAGCGGGAACCTTGGTGAGATCAGGAGGAACAGGACTGGGCCGCTTAACCGGGGAAGGCGTCTGGGCGGACCGAAGGCAGCGGGCATGGCAGGGAATGCTCCAGCTGAGAATGCGGCCCGAGCTCCAACAGACGTGAGGGGTGTGGAGCTCCAGCCAAGGTCTGCCTAAGATGAATGGCATATCAGGAGAGTTGATAATGTAGGGGCGGATGTTTTCCACATGGTTACCAGAGACCGTGAGGGTGAGTGAGTCGCACCGGTGGGTGACGGGCCCCATAGGGTGTCCATCCAAAGCGAATGCTGAGAGTGACCTCTCCAGAGGTGCAATGGGGAGACCCACCTCCATGGCGTACGATGGTCAATAAAGCTCTCATCAGCCCCAGAGTCGATCAGCGCCGGAGTGGTGAGCGTCCCTCCCTGCCAGGCAAGAGTGACAATGAACCTGGCCTTACTGGAGAGGGACTGGGGGTTAACCAAGCGGCTCACTCGGAACCCCCCGAGCGGGTGAGCCCTGTCTTTTGACTGCCGAGCTGAGGAGGCTCTGGAAGACAGGATTGGGCATGAGTCAACAGAGTGTGCGGAGCTAGCACAATACATGCAGAGCCCCTGTAGTCTCCGGTGCTCACGTTCTGCAGGAGTCAAGCGAGCTCGTCCCAACTGCATAGGCTCCTCTTCAGCAGCAGAAGTTGAAGAAGTTGAAGGGGAGACATGGGCAGGCCGATCAAGGCTGACCGGAGGTGGAGCGAGTGGCCTGGATACATTACGACTGTGGTGAGCCCTCTCTCGCTTGCGCTCCTGGTGACGTTCATCGAGAGAAATGGAGAGGGAGATAAGCTCGTTCAAGGTACTAGGCCTCTCTCTACCGGCTAAGGCGTCCTTCACAGGCTCTGCCAAGCCCCGCCGGAAAGCACTGAATAATGCGGCCTCGTTCCATTTGCAGCGAGCTGCAAGGATGCGAAACTCTGTGGCATACTCTGCCACAGAGACAGAACCCTGCTGGAGGGCGGAAAGAGCTGAATCGGCATCCTGCCCATGGACATCATGATCGAAAACAGTCTTAAATTCCTCGATAAAGGCTGCATAGTCTTGCATATAGGGTGCAGAGCCCTCTCGACTAGCCATAACCCACCGACGAGCCTGCCCCGTGGTCAGATTAGCAATGTAAGCTATGCGAGCAGTGGCAGTGGAATACATGCTAGGTTGTAGGTCAAAAACGTACTCACACTGCATTATGAACTCCCGACAGAGAGCGAATGACCCATCGTAGAGAGCCGGAGCAACAAGATGGGGCTCCCGTGGGGGAGGCGTGTCTGGCTCAGGGACTAAGTTGGGCCTGGGCGCTGGAATCGGAGGAGCTGAGGACGGAGCGGTCTGTGCTATGAGAGCGGCGACCTGGTCAGTGAGGGCCTGGACTGAGGTGGCGAGACGGCTGACCTGGGTCTGCTGGGAAGAGGCCTGGGCCTGCTGAGCACTTGAAACCGCTTGGAGATCAGTCTTCATGTTTGCAATGACCGTAGAGGCCTCGGATAGCAGACGAGAGTGTTGAGCCAATTTAGCCTCCTGGGCCTGAAGCGGGGTCAAGGGCGGAGTCCTATCCGTCATGCTGGCTGGGTCACTTTGGCCAGAGCTTACTGTTATGGCTAGTGAGTGTGACCCAAGCGCACAGCAACGAGGAGACGTAAGTTTGGTGAAGCCCGTGGGCGTATTTATTTAAGAGGCCAAAAGCAGTGATGAGGAAGTTGGAGTGGGGTGTGGGCTCCGCAGGTGACCGCAGCTCAGCGTAGAAATCCAGAGAACTGAGGAGAAGAGAAGAACGGGGTCAGTGGTGAAAAAACCACAGCAGGAGAAAAACAAGGCTGCAACTGCATGAAGCTAACAGCTTAGCAATAGCTGTGAGGCTAAATAGTTCTGCTATAACTTTAGAGAGCTAAACTGTAGGCTGGCCTGTAGTACTTTACCATACGTGTAGACAGGTGAAGCTCTGGCGAGGAATGAAGTGCAGACTGGGTCTTTATACTGGCAGTGGTTGATTGTAGATTGGCAGGCTGGTGTGAAGATTGGTGAGGGACATCAGGTGTGCTGAGCTGAGCCATGGAGCAATCAGTGAGGGGGGAGGGGTGGATGTGAAGGTGAAGAGGAGCGAGCCGTAACAGTAACAGTGTCTCTTTTTAAAGATTGTTATGAACACATGAACTTCCAGCCTACAGCAAAAGATTAGATCACTAGATTAGCACTGAACAAAATACCAGGTATTGATGACTTTCCCAGCGATTGGTACAAAACAGACAGAAGCATCGATGTCAGTGCTTGCAAAAAATATACTCAGTCTATTTTCATTTTACAAAAAAAAGCCATAAGAATAATAACCCTAACCCTAGAAAACAATATAGTCATCCTTCATTATCCGATATTCCTTCAGTTAAAACTGTCGAAATTTGTAGAATTAGTGGAACACAGAATTCTGCTAATTATGTGGAAATTCGCTCAGAAGAAAACGTTGCCAATCAATATACAGAAAAAAAATGAAAAAAGAGAAAATAAGTATCTTAAAAGGAACAGAGATCTTTAAAAAAAAAAGAAAATTCAGGACAAAATTAATGGAACGTTGTGTTTCTGTAAAAGGTTTAAGTTTATGGAACAATCTGGATACAGAAGCCAAAGAATGCAAATCAAACATTACATTTAAAAGAATAATAAAAGCCAGTTTGATGAAGAAATATGGTAATAGTTAAGTTAGGTGGTCTCTTTTGGGCATTCATTTTGGCAAAGTTGTTTCTATTTTTGCAGGCTGCTATGACCAACCTTATTTTTACTACTAAAAGACATCGACGTCTACGACAAATCATGTCAAATGAGATGAACTTGGACTTGTGTGAAGGAATTCTGGGAGGTCTGTGATTGTGATTCCATGGAAGAGGATTCAGCCTTTTAGGACGTCTGAGTTACACAAGGCAGGAAATCCAAATCAAGGAGACACTTCCTGCAGAAAAGAGGACAGATATGTAGGAAATCACTGGGAATAAAACTCATAAGTCTGGAATAATTCTTATGATCTACTGTATGACAGTTTCTTTGACAAATTAGACATATTTTCTCTTCACAATTCAGATCTGATTCATTTAAAATAATGCGAATGAGATGCAAATAAACATGTAGATGTGAACATTGGTTAATATATGTAGATATATAGATGTATATTATGCCTATAGATATGTTATATGTAGGTATATATATATGTATATATATATATATATATATATATATATATATATATATATATATATATATATATATATATATATATATATATTGAGTTATATTATACGTACAGTATTTATATATACCTCCATTAATATATTGTGGAAGTCGTGAAAATAGATGAGCCGACAACTTCTCACGGTGCGTACACAGAAGCATGTGTCCTTTTATTAAATCACCAATTAACTGAAACTAAACGTTAACGACATGCATCTGTTATGCATCCATAACAGAACTAACTGACTCCAAAAACGTCACCGTACTTAGAGGGACCGTAACACATTAAACACATAGACCAAAACACTAGTAACAACATAAATTATAACCTGAATAAACGCTGTAATGCTGGTAACATCTCTATGCAGGTGAGTTATGTAAACATCACATGAATGACAAAGGCACTACACACGTCCCCCCAGAATTCACCCTCAGACAGAAAACTGAAGAAACAGTCAACGATGTGGGGGACGAAGCAATCGGCCGTAGCGGCCCCGCCGAACGGGGAAACGTGGAACCGCCTTCACAGAGGCAGGTTGCTGAGGTCTACGTGGTAAAGGGGCGTGAGGTGGGGACCCGGACGGTGGGCGGCCTCGTCTGGGTGGCTGGGCCAACTCAACTGGTTCAGCTAGATCCAAATGAGCCGGTTTAAGGCGATCCACTGACACACGCTCCAGTTTACCTCCCATGTCCACAACAAAGTGCTTGTCCCCAGGCTCCACCACACGGAAGGGCCCCTCGTAAGGTAAGATAAGATAAGATAAGATAAGATATAAGGTGGGCGAAGGGGTGCCCTGTGTCCATCGACACGGATGAAAACATAACCTGCGGACTGCAGGGAACTGGGCAAATGTGACTTCGGCAATCTGTGGCAGGACGTAGGGAGCGGCGCAAAAAAGTCTGGCATTGTCGAGCAGGGCGGTGCGTTGGATTGCAGAGACCAAGGGGCAGTGGTGCTGGGAATGTAGTCCCCTGGGACCCGCAGTGGCTGACCATAGACCAGCTCCGCACAGGAGGACTGGAGGTCCTGGTTCCCAGGTAACTGCCTCCACCTTGGATGGCAGAGGGACCACCCCGTCCTCAGTGACCCTGTGACCCAGAAAGTCAATGGTGGAGAGGCCGAACTGGCATTTTGCTGGATTAATGATAAGGCCATGCTGACTAAGCCGCTCGAAAAGAATGCGAAGGTGTGACAGGTGCTCAGAAAGAGATGAACTTGCTTTACTTTAATCTGCTGCTACGACTATAACTTATGAATGTAAAATACTGTGAAATGTGTTATGTGGTTGGTTGTATTATTGTTGTATAGGTTATATTATTATATTTCATAACTGAACACTGTATTGCTCTTAACTTGCCTGTTTTTATATCCTAGCCAGGGGGGACTGCCAATGGGAATTAGCCAATAGGACACAGTTGGGTGCATCTGCCTTTATTTTTAAACGCATAATGATGTGCACTGTCCCTCCTCATCAAATAAATAAAATGAAATGAAATTAAATGAGGATATCATCGCGGTACACGTAGTGAGGTCACGTAAAAAGAGTCCATTAACCGTTGGAAAAGTGTGAGCTGCATTTTTGAGCCCAAAAGGCGTGCGCAGGAACTCAAACAAACCAAATGGTGTGATCACTGCAGTTTTAGGGATGTCAAGAGGGTGTACCGGCACCTGATGGTATCCCCTGATAAGGTCCACTTTTGAAAAAATTACCTTACCGGCAAGGTGTTCTGAAAAGTCCTGGACATGGGGAACTGGGTAGCGGTCAGGCGTTGTCGCATCGTTGAGCCGTCGATAGTCTCCGCAAGGCCGCCAGCCACCGCCCGGTTTGGGGACGATGTGCAGGGGAGAGGCCCAAGGACTGTTAGAACGTCGAACAATCCCCAGGCGCTCCATGGTCTCGAACTCTGCCTTGGCCACAGCAAGTTTGGCCGGGTCGAGGCGCCGCACGCGGGCGTACACAGGTGGACCAGTGGTGCTGATGTGGTGCTGATGTGGGGGTGATGTGGGGGTGATGTGGTGGTGATGTGGTGGTGATGTGGTGGTGATGTGGTGGTGATGTGGTGCTGATGTGGTGGTGATGTGGTGCTGATGTGGTGCTGATGTGGTGCTGATGTGGTGCTGATGTGGCGGTGATGTGGGGGTGATGTGGTGGTGATGTGGTGCTGATGTGGTGCTGATGTGGTGCTGATGTGGCGGTGATGTGGGGGTGATGTGGTGGTGATGTGGTGGTGATGTGGTGCTGATGTGGTGCTGATGTGGTGGTGATGTGGTGCTGATGTGGTGGTGATGTGGTGGTGATGTGGTGCTGATGTGGTGCTGATCGGGTGCTATGTGGTGGTGATGTGGTGCTGATGTGGTGGTGATGTGGTGCTGATGTGGTGGTGATGTGGTGCTGATTTGGTGCTATGTGGTGGTGATGTGGTGCTGATGTGGTGGTGGTGATGTGGTGCTGATGTGGTGCTGATGTGGTGCTGATGTGGTGGTGTTGTGGGGGTGATGTGGTGCTGATGTGGTGGTGATGTGGGGGTGATGTGGGGGTGATGTGGTGGTGTTGTGGGGGTGATGTGGTGCTGATGTGGTGGTGATGTGGGGGTGATGTGGTGGTGATGTGGTGCTGATGTGGGGGTGATGTGGTGCTGATGTGGTGGTGTTGTGGGGGTGATGTGGTGCTGATGTGGTGGTGATGTGGTGCTGATGTGGGGCTGATGTGGTGGTGTTGTGGGGGTGATGTGGTGCTGATGTGGTGCTGATGTGGTGCTGATGTGGTGCTATGTGGTGGTGATGTGGTGCTGATGTGGTGGTGATGTGGGGGTGATGTGGGGGTGATGTGGTGCTGATGTGGGGCTGATGTGGTGGTGTTGTGGGGGTGATGTGGTGCTGATGTGGTGGTGATGTGGTGCTGATGTGGTGGTGATGTGGTGGTGATGTGGTGCTGATGTGGTGCTGATGTGGTGGTGATGTGGTGGTGATGTGGTGGTGTTGTGGGGGTGATGTGGTGCTGATGTGGTGCTGATGTGGTGGTGATGTGGTGCTGATGTGGTGCTGATGTGGTGGTGATGTGGTGCTGATGTGGTGGTGATGTGGTGCTGATGTGGTGGTGATGTGGTGGTGATGTGGTGCTGATGTGGTGCTGATGTGGTGGTGATGTGGTGGTGATGTGGTGCTGATGTGGTGGTGATGTGGTGCTGATGTGGTGGTGATGTGGTGCTGAACTGGTGGTGATGTGGGGGTGATGTGGTGCTGATGTGGTGGTGATGTGGTGCTGATGTGGTGCTGATGTGGTGGTGATGTGGTGCTGATGTGGTGGTGATGTGGTGCTGATGTGGTGGTGATGTGGTGCTGATGTGGTGCTGATGTGGGGGTGATGTGGGGGTGATGTGGTGCTGATGTGGTGCTGATGTGGGGGTGATGTGGTGGTGATGTGGTGCTGATGTGGTGCTGATGTGGTGCTGATGTGGTGGTGATGTGGTGCTGATGTGGTGGTGATGTGGGGGTGATGTGGTGCTGATGTGGTGCTGATGTGGTGCTGATGTGGTGCTGATGTGGGGGTGATGTGGGGGTGATGTGGTGCTGATGTGGTGCTGATGTGGTGCTGATGTGGTGGTGATGTGGTGCTGATGTGGTGCTGATGTGGTGTTGATGTGGTGCTCCACACCATGCTTGGCAGTAGCAGAGGAGAAAGTGGGCTGTGTGAGGGCTGGGAACTCGGCGAGCAGCTGCTGGAAACTATCCGTTACAGGGAGCAGGCTGGAGAGGTGTATGGCAGTTGAGGCACTTGGTGTGCATGCATATGAACAAAAAGTGACAGCGTCAATCAAGCGGTGGTTTTTTACATCCACGAGTACGCCATATGCACACAAAAAATCTGACTATAAGAGGGGAAAGCAACATTGGCAGTAGCAAAATCCCAGCTAAATCGCTGACCTCCAAAACAGCGTTCAACATGCCTTGTGCCATATGTGCGAATAGGACTGCCATTTGCAGCTTCCATGGGGGGGCCGTGGGTGTCAGCCACCACGTCCAGCTGCGAAGCGGGCAAAAGGCTGCGCTGCGCACCAGTGTCACAGAGAAAACGTCGTCCTGATATGGAGTCGCGTATGAAAAGCAGCCTGCCGGCACGGCCGACGCTCACGGCCACTACTGAGCGCCGGCACTGCCATTTCCCGCTTTACCAAAGCTGCAAGGAGAACGGCAACGTCTAGCCTTGGGGCCAAATTTGGCATGGTAAAAGCACAAAGCCGAAGACTGCTGCTGGCGCGGCGTAGGTTGTAAAACCTTCCTTCACGGAGTGATATTCCAGTATTTGTTCCTCCGTTAAGCGTAGCCCTC
>NC_084587.1:37147-64647 GCF_033807715.1 Cololabis saira | reverse complement strand
ATCTGGTTCTGCTTGTTCTCCAGCAGCTCTTGGGTTTCAAACGGCCAAATATCCTCGTTCCCACATGGTTTCAGTTTTAGGGGCCCGAATGGGGAGACGGCAGAGGAAAAAACAGTATATGGGGGGTAAGGGATAAAACATGGCCATAGGCTAAGAAGGTGGGACATGATGGGACTCATAATGTTGGTGTTGTTGTTGATGTTTTTAAAGGGCTGTCTGTGTCTGTCTGTACTGCAGCATTGTGGCCTCTTACTCCAAGACCAATTTCTCCAGTGGGACACGAATAAAGCAAACCTTGAACCTTGATGTGGGTCTTGGATAGTTGTTCACTAGTTAACTGACTTGTTAAGCTCCACCTAAAAAACAAGTAAAAGCAGGCAGGACCATCATGGAACCTGCAGAACCTGGAACCAGGACTGAGGTCCACAAAGACGCTGGCTGAGCGAACTACAAGTGCTGAGATTTTCAAAGTGATTGATTACTTTTTTCGCGAGAACAAAATAAGCCGTGACTGGTCAGGAAAGTGTCTAATGATGCTTGTCTAAAAGTGGCCCCCTAAGTGATGGATGGACATTGTGACACCGTGGCTGAAGTGAAACTCCAGCTTCCTACCACCTGCAGGGGCAACACCTTGGAACTGGCTTCAACCACGGGAATGCCATATGACGAAGTTCCTGACTGACTGATATGTTAATACCAACTCATTTGGCCACAGACTTGAATCACGAGAACTCCCTATGGGATCATTTATAACTGAATGATATTCATGCCGAATGCCCGATAACGGCATTTGGGGTCCAGCACCGTTTCGTCATTACCTACCATTACAGTTTGACTTTCCGGGCCTTCCGCTGGGCAAAGTCATTAATTAATTCCTTAAGATCCAGCTGACTTGCCCTGACATTCTCAATTGAGAGCATTGCCAGTCCTGATAAGCGGGCCTGTCCCATGGTGCTGCGCAGGTATGTTTTTATTAACTTTAATTTGGAGAAGGACCGCAAATATGGGTTACACATGCGCACTACAACGGCATCATCCGAGATCATCTATAAATTTAAATTTGTATTTAAACTACATATATCTTTATAACCAGCCCATAACATTGATGTAAACACACACACCTCAAAAAAAAAAAAGAAAAAAAAAAGTCCAGGGCCCGCACGTCCCCAGGACCTGCGCGTGCGGGCCCTGGACACGTGCGGGCCCCTATGCAGTCACATTGTCTGCATATATGGTATTTTCGCCACTGTGGCCGCAGATCACATCTGACTGTAAATAGTTTTTTGTCTCTCACTTGGCTCGTTTATTCCTGCCTTTTGTGCTTTGAACTTACTGTATAAAAGTCATGATGTCAAACCATTCGTGGTCGGCACACCAAACCAGACACGCTCTGTGTGGGTGTGCTCACCGCCGGCTTACTTAATAAAACTCACTACACCACAGCGGACTTCTGAACTGGATTTGATAATATTCTTCAACACTACACAGAGAATCCCTCGCCACCAAAGAAATGAGTGCTGACTTTGCTGAGGTTATGGACGCTGTTGTAAAAGCTGTCAATTGTATCAAGCAGATCCTTACAAACTGTCCTGTTTGCGTCTCTGTTGCGTCCCCAGTATTTGAATTACACACAACTATCCACGACTTTCTAGTGAGCCAAAAGCGCACAGAGCTGGCTGCGCCTTTCGGTGATAATGTGTGGGTGGTGAGGCACCCTGGAGATGTCCAGTATTATTATTAGGGCCCGAGCACTGACAGTGCGAAGGCCTTATTGTATCTGTAGGAATGTTTTTTCTCGTTTTTTTTTCCCGACGAAATGAGGGCCTTTTTTCCCCCTAAACGTGCCCCAAAAGTACCAAAGCCAGGCCTGGCGAAAAATTTGATATTTCATGGTTTGCATTAATGGGCGTGACGCCATGGCCGAAACCGAACAGGAAGTCGGCCATTTTCAAGTATTCGTGTAATTTTGGCGCAATATATGCCATTTCTTCATCCGTTAATGCGGCCCGAACCGTAACCTGCACCCAGGTGTGTTATACATAAAAATGTGCGTCTCCGTCCTACGTGCATTACTTTTCTCAGTCAAAAGCGTTACCGTGGTGACGCTAGACGCCAAAAAGCGCGCTCCCCTTCATCTGATTGGTCCATATTTGATAGTTCCTACTTTCTGCCATAACTTTTGTTATGTTTATGTTATGTTATGTTGTTATGTTATGTTTCCCCGGCAATAGTTTGACATAAAGACTCATGGTGGTGTCATCCGCTAAATGTCCAGTTCTGAAGAATCTACATGAAGTCCTACAAGCTTCCACTGCAGCCTGAACGTGCACAAGGGTGGAGGCCCGTTCACCGCTGCTTGCAGCTTTAATTTTATTAGTTCTTGTAATTAACTTGCCCCCCCACCATTCTTCTTCTTATTTAATACAATATAAGACGCCTTGTGTCACTTGTAAAAACAGGGAAACTAACCTGCTTCACCTGTAAGTAACTGTAGGGCAATACCCACTTCGGCAGTAGGTGTCAGTATAGGCTTTTGAACGTGAATGACGACGCTGTAATCCTGGCGTACAAGAAAGGAAACTTTACGGTGGCCGAGACCCGCCATTGCTGAAAATAAAAGTAACGCTGCAAACCGAAACAAACGCTGCTGCAAATAAAAGAAACGCTGAAAATATAAAGAAACCCCGCTGCAAATAAAATAAACGCTTAGCGAATAAAGTAAACGCTGCAAACAAAAAGAAACCCCGCTGCAAATAAAATTAAAATGTTATTTTTGGCTGTAATCCTGGCGTACAAGAAAGGAAACTCAGTTGTAAAATGTGGTAGAGTCAAGATAGCAGCACATAGAGCCGATATATATATAAACTTTATTACAGGCTCAAATGTCCCACAGGGTATAAAGACAACAACATACACTACATCAAATATAAAAACATGTATAAAAGGTAAGAGAAAAAGGCAAAAAAAAAACAAAAAAAAAACAAAGAAACACAGTCTCATGAGAGGCACTCCAGCCAGTGTCCTCTGATGGTGGATGTGAACCTTATTGCACTCAGCCCAGGGTCTGTCATTTGATACTCATCCAAGACTGCCTTTTTTTGTATTTGCAGTATTCTTCTGTGCAATAGAGTCAACAGCACCTGGACATCCACTGTCATCATTGTGCATGTGTAACAGCTGTTTCCCATTTTAGATGTTTTCCAGTTGCTCAAACTGAAAGTTTACACTCAACTCAGTCTTTCTGACCCTCAAGGCTGGATTCTGGTTCTGCCCTGATTGTTTGCTCCTGTGTCTGACACTAAGGTCACGTTTCCACGTAGCCAGGTATTTATAAAAACGGATATTTCCCCCTCTACATTTATAAAAATCCCATCATTTCCAGGAACCTGCATAAATATCTGTTAAGGTGCTATGAGCAGCCAAACCTACAGGGGGCAGTGTAACGAGAAGATAAAGTCATGCTAGCCAATCAGAATCCTGGAAAAAAACATCAACAAATGACACCAGTAACTTCCAGTTACTTCCAAGATGAACCAGAGTCTTTGGTTTGGAGTGACAGAGAAGTGGAGTTACTTTTAAGTGTGACGTTAGAATATAAAACAGGTAAACTACAAGAAAATATTGACGGTTACAAACTAATTGTAACCACAGGTGTCACTCATGACGCTGGTGACGTTTCTGTCTCATAATGTGACGTTCTGAAGAATAAATGTCCGTTTCTCTCCGTTTACAAGCAAACGTGAAGACGGAGGTTTTAAAAATCTACACTTTGGCCGGAGTTTTCAGAAATGATGGTTTTTGGAGACTTTGAGCTTCGTTTTCGTGTAAACGAACGAACAAAATGCATGAAAACACCAGCGTTGTTGCTACGTGGAAACGAGGCCGAAACGACTCGACAGTTTCTGAAGATTACTGAAAGTTTTAAGTCTTTACGATGGATTCAGTTTTTCCTTTTTACCCGCTTCTTTTGTTCCTTGCCTCTTGTTTTACTTGTTTTCTTTGTGAACATGACACATCCAAACTCTGGTGAGATTGCAACATCTCTGTGGTTTACTTTCTGACCGCTGGAGTTTATTGAACCTCTTTTGTAATGTAATCAGTTTCTGGGGCCGGAGGAGATCTGCACATCAGAGGAGAAACGCTGAGTTTGTGTTGTGTAAGAGTTTCTGGCTTGTCTTTCTTGTTATTTATCAGAGCATGCTCATAACACGGACGTGTTTTCCTCTAAAAGACAGTCATACATCTTGTTGGAGGAGACAAGATTCTTCTTGTTCGTGTTGCGTTTGTCCGTCTCCATCTGCAATGTTGCAACACGAGCAGCTCGGGTCGTCTGAGGCCGAGACGGAGCTGTTTCTCTGGAAACGTGTTTGCTGGAAAAAAGTCAGGAATTCCTGCCAAGACCCGACTGGAGACTCTGTTCTCTGAATCCCAGCACTTCAGGGAAAAAGAAACTTAAAGTCAGTGTTTGAAGCTTATTGTTAGAGTTAATTCATTTATTTCATTCCTGGTTTGTCTTTTTCTGCAGAGAACAAAATCCCTTGGACATGAACCGTTTATAACCAAAACCAACAACTGCTTGTACGATGTGGCGTCAGGACTCTGGGAGGAAGTTTGTTCAGCTTTTCTACATAGAAAAGAAAAACAAAATCACAGTCTTTAACAGCGGTCCTTTCTGGCTCTGTAAAACAATGAGAATAACTCAGTCATCGTAATCACCTGGTACTAGAGAGTCCTAAAGAAAATACCTGAACAGATTTAAATATACAAATGATCCATTTGTCTGTCATCTGTCAGGACCCGGATGCAGGAGAAAATGTTGATTTATTTAACTAAAACAAAACCAAAAACGCTGCTCTTACAAAAACCAAAATAAGAACCCAAACTTGACAAAACCAGAAAACCATGACATGGCACATAGAAGAGGCTCATTCCTGCACTCGGTTCTGCACAAAACTCAACACATTCTGGCAGGATCTTTCTGACATCAGGACTAAACCTCTAGGATGGATCTTCTATTAGATCCTCAAACCTGTTCATTAGGAGATACTACAAATATTGATGCACGATTAAGAAAAGCTCAGAAGAAGTTTCTCTCACTGGCCTTGTTTGTTGCCAGGAAGTGAATCGCTGTCACATGGAAGTCTGACTAACTTTCTACAGGAAGATATTTCAGAAATGAATAGTTGTGTTCCATTTGAAAAAAATACATATACAGTCAGGAAAGACTATCATACTTTTACAGAGATGTGGCAACCTTATTTGGCATATATGGACACATCTCCAGCGACTTCAAACGCACTCACAACATTCCGGACGAGATAGCGAGACCAGCGGGATCTCCGTGGATTGTTGTCGGGTCTGGCAGGCGACGCAGACGGCCGTGCGAGAGGAAGCAGAAGCGGGGTTGCCGGGCAGGGCTACTGGCGAAGCTAAGGAACCAGCCACTAAAACCTCCGCTGCCGAGCCTCTATCTCACAAACGCCAGATCCATGGTACACAAAACGGACGATTTGGAACTACAGCTGGCTGGAAACCGTTATGTTCGTGAATGCTGTGTGCTCATTATCACAGAGACTTGGCTTCACACACAAATCCCCTAACGCCGCGGTGCAGCTAACCGACCGCACGCTTCACAGAGGGGACAGAAACAGTGACTCTGGGAAGACCAGAGGAGGGGGGCTCTGCATCTACGTTCATGAAGATTGGTGTAATAACAGCAATATTCTGGACAGCCACTGTTCTCCGGACCTGGAGTTCATGGCGGTGAGATGCAGACCCTTTTTCCTACCGAGAGAGCTTGCTGTTGTTATCATCACTGCGGTATACATACCACCGGATGCTAACGTAAACACGGCTCTGTCTCTGCTGCTTAGCGTCATCAACCCTAACCCTAACCCTAACCCTAAACACCAGCGCGCCCACCCCCATAGCGCACACATTATCGCAGGGGACTTTAATAAAGCAAATTTAAACTGTTTTGCTGAAATTTCACCAGCATGTAAAATGCCCAACAAGAGGGGAAAACACTCTCATGTTTACTCAAACATCAAGCATGCATACAGAGCCGTACCCCTCCCCCACCTGGGCCGGTCAGATCACCTCTCCCTGCTCCTCACCCCAGCATACACCCCCTTCAGTCGTCAAACAAAGCCCACGAAGAGGACCATCATCACCTGGCCTGAAGACGCCCTCCCCCGCCTGCAGGACTGTTTTGAACAAACGCAGTGGGATGCTTTTTACCACAAGGACCTGACAACATACACAGACACAGTGCTTTCCTACATAAACTATTGCATTGGGAATGTCACAGTAAAAAAGACCATCCGGGTATTCCCAAATCAGAAGCCTTGGATGACGTGCCAGGTCCGCAGGCTCCTCCGAGCCCGTGACTCAGCCTTCAGGTCAGGTGACAGAGCCCTGTACAACGCCGCTCACGCTGACCTGAGGAGAGGCATCAAGGCTGCCAAAGCGGACTATAAGAGGAAGCTGGAGGACCACCTCAACAACCCCCGGCAGGTATGGCAGGACCACCTCGACAACCCCCGGCAGGTATGACAGGACCACCTCAACAACCCCCGGCAGGTATGGCAGGACCACCTCAACAACCCCCGGCAGGTATGGCAGGACCACCTCAACAACCCCCGGCAGGTATGGCAGGACCACCTCAACAACCCCCGGCAGGTATGGCAGGACCACCTCATCAACCCCCGGCAGGTATGGCAGGACCACCTCATCAACCCCCGGCAGGTATGGCAGGACCACCTCAACAACCCCCGGCAGGTATGGCAGGACCACCTCAACAACCCCCGGCAGGTATGGCAGGACCACCTCAACAACCCCCGGCAGGTATGGCAGGACCACCTCAACAACCCCCGGCAGGTATGGCAGGACCACCTCAACAACCCCCGGCAGGTATGGCAGGACCACCTCAACAACCCCCGGCAGGTATGGCAGGACCACCTCAACAACCCCCGGCAGGTATGGCAGGACCACCTCAACAACCCCCGGCAGGTAAGGCAGGACCACCTCAACAACCCCCGGCAGGTATGGCAGGACCACCTCAACAGCCCCCGGCAGGTATGGCAGGACCACCTCAACAACCCCCGGCAGGTATGGCAGGGCATACAGACCCTCACCAACTACAAAGGCGGTGCTGTGACATCCGGAGACTCAGCGGCCTTGGCAGAGGAGCTGAACAGCTTCTTTGCCCGCTTTGAGTCCCAAACACAGCCCTCAACCACATCATCATCACCACAACCACCACTACAGCCCCCACCAGCCACCAGCACCCCCCCTCACTCTTGAGACGGGTGCTCCATGCAGTGAACCCCAGGAAAACTGCAGATCCAGATGGAGTACCTGGGAAGGTGCTCAGGGCTTGTGCCAACCAACTCACTCAGGTCTTCACGGACATTTTCAACCTGTCTCTGGCCCAAGCTGTCATCCCACCCTGCCTGAAATCAGCCATAATCATCCCTATCCCCAAAAAATCACCCACTGCAACTCTCAACGACTTCCGCCCTGTAGCACTCACCCCAGTCATCACCAAGTGCTTTGAGAAACTGGTCTTAAAAGGAACCCTGGCTATTAACACATGTAGTCCCTAATTAGCCACAATTGTTCTCTTATACTAAAATATGTTGTTAGAAACACATAAAATAATCTAATTGCTTTAAAAATCTACAATGTTTATCACATATTTTGACCTGCGGGAGGCGCCATGTTTTACCTGCGCAATGCATTCTGGGGGCGATGACGTAGTCCGGTGGCTCTGGGAAGATAAGCCGCGTTAGTTTAACTGGGACAGGTATCTAAAACATGGATGAGCAGCTCTCTCCCGGCCGTGGAGGCTGACGAGGGAGCCCATAAGACGTCTCGGTTCAGGCAAACTGGATCAAAGTTCTGTGATGCACGGGAGATCTGCAAAAATGATCAATGTCGTGCGCATCTTACCAGTGCATTAGGCTCCTGCGTAGACGCCGTAGCCTACGGCGTAGACGGCGTAGCCTACGGCGTAGCCTACGGCGTAGACGGCGTAGCCGGGGCTTTAGAGCCTGCAGCGCACCGCCATCCGCTCTCCGCTCTGCGCTCTCCGCTCTGCGCTCTCCGCTCTCGCCGCCTCCGGGATGGAGACGCCGGTGGGCAATATGCACGTTTGGATGGGCATAGCCCACCCCTGCCCCCCCCTAAAACCGGCTTCGGTGCTGGGTGATGACAGACCAGAGGCTGAGGGGACTGGCCCGGGACTTTGACGAAACGGGAGGCGCAGACTTCGCTTCAAATAGGCAAGAACATCTTTATTTAATTTAATGACACCAGATCTGGCTGGGGTTTTTATTGTAGCATCGGCTATCTGCTAGTTGAAACATGTGGTCGGTTAGTCTATCTGAGTTTTATAGTGTTTTTGTAGTTCATGCTTAATGGTGCGGCACTTTTTTTTTTTTTTTTTACTTTTTTGTAGGTGCGCCGTCACCTTAATGTTTAGCTGTGTTTTGATCTGTGTTTCTGGTGCGCCGTCACCTGTTTAGCTGTGTTTTCATCTGTGTCTGGGTGTCAAAACAGTGGACGGGGGTTAGCAGGAGCCACCGTCTGACGTCACTACCCAGAATGTAAACAACAATGGCGACTTACATGTTAAATTATATTTTCAAATTTTATAAAAACGAAGACATCTAAAAGGTTTTTTATATCACATTGTTATAATTGATACCAACATTTATCTTTTAAGACCTACATGTCTTAATAGCCAGGGTTCTTTTTAAAGCACATCAAAGCCTGCCCCCCCCACCCTGGACTCACACCAGTTTGCATATCGGGCAAACAGATCAACAGAAGATGCCATAACCGTCGAACTCCACTCTGCGCTGAGTCACCTAGAGAAGCAAGAGAGCTACGTGCTCTTCGTCGACTTCAGCTCAGCTTTTAACACAATAATACCGGACATTCTAATCCCCGAGCTATCCACCTGGGTCTCCCACCACCCACCTGGGTCTCCCACCAACCACCTGGGTCTCCCACCACCCACCTGGGTCTCCCACCACCCACCTGGGTCTCCCACCACCCACCTGGGTCTCCCACCACCCACCTGGGTCTCCCACCTGGGTCTCCCACCACCCACCTGGGTCTCCCACCATCCACCTGGGTCTCCCACCACCCACCTGGGTCTCCCACCTGGGTCTCCCACCATCCACCCGGGTCTCCCACCACCAACCTGGGTCTCCCACCACCCACCTGGGTCTCCCACCATCCACCTGGGTCTCCCACCACCCACCTGGGTCTCCCACCTCCCACCCTGGGTCTCCCACCATCCACCTGGGTCTCCCACCATCCACCTGGGTCTCCCACCACCCACCTAGGTCTCCCACCACCCACCTGGGTCTCCCACCACCAACCTGGGTCTCCCACCATCCACCTGGGTCTCCCACCATCCACCTGGGTCTCCCACCACCCACCTGGGTCTCCCACCATCCACCTGGGTCTCCCACCACCAACCTGGGTCTCCCACCTGGGTCTCCCACCATCCACCTGGGTCTCCCACCACCCACCTAGGTCTCCCACCACCCACCTGGGTCTCCCACCACCAACCTGGGTCTCCCACCATCCACCTGGGTCTCCCACCATCCACCTGGGTCTCCCACCACCCACCTGGGTCTCCCACCATCCACCTGGGTCTCCCACCATCCACCTGGGTCTCCCACCACCCACCTGGGTCTCCCACCATCCACCTGGGTCTCCCACCACCAACCTGGGTCTCCCACCTGGGTCTCCCACCATCCACCTGGGTCTCCCACCACCCACCTGGGTCTCCCACCACCCACCTGGGTCTCCCACCACCCACCTGGGTCTCCCACCATCCACCTGGGTCTCCCACCACCCACCTGGGTCTCCCACCACCCACCACCCACCTGGGTCTCCCACCACCCACCACCCACCTGGATCTCCCACCACCCACCACCCACCTGGGTCTCCCACCACCCACCTGGGTCTCCCACCACCCACCTGAGTCTCCCACCTGGGTCTCCCACCACCCACCTGGGTCTCCCACCCGGGTCTCCCACCACCCACCTGGGTCTCCCACCTGGGTCTCCCACCATCCACCTGGGTCTCCCACCACCCACCTGGGTCTCCCACCTGGGTCTCCCACCTGGGTCTCCCACCATCCACCTGGGTCTCCCACCATCCACCTGGGTCTCCCACCACCCACCTGGGTCTCCCACCATCCACCTGGGTCTCCCACCACCCACCTGGGTCTCCCACCATCCACCTGGGTCTCCCACCACCCACCTGGGTCTCCCACCAACCACCTGGGTCTCCCACCACCCACCTGGGTCTCCCACCATCCACCTGGGTCTCCCACCACCCACCTGGGTCTCCCACCATCCACCTGGGTCTCCCTTTATCCACCTGGGTCTCCCACCACCCACCTGGGTCTCCCACCTGGGTCTCCCACCACCAACCTGGGTCTCCCACCATCCACCTGGGTCTCCCACCACCCACCTGGGTCTCCCACCATCCACCTGGGTCTCCCACCATCCACCTGGGTCTCCCACCACCCACCATCCACCCGGGTCTCCCACCATCCACCTGGGTCTCCCACCTGGGTCTCCCACCATCCACCTAGGTCTCCCACCTGGGTCTCCCACCACCCACCTGGGTCTCCCACCATCCACCTGGGTCTCCCACCATCCACCTGGGTCTCCCACCACCCACCATCCACCCGGGTCTCCCACCATCCACCTGGGTCTCCCACCTGGGTCTCCCACCATCCACCTGGGTCTCCCACCTGGGTCTCCCACCACCCACCTGGGTCTCCCACCACCCACCTGGGTCTCCCACCACCCACCTGGGTCTCCCACCATCCACCTGGGTCTCCCACCACCCACCTGGGTCTCCCACCACCCACCTGGGTCTCCCACCATCCACCTGGGTCTCCCACCACCCACCTGGGTCTCCCACCACCCACCTGGGTCTCCCACCACCCACCTGGGTCTCCCACCACCCACCACCCACCTGGGTCTCCCACCACCCACCACCCACCTGGGTCTCCCACCACCCACCTGGGTCTCCCACCACCCACCTGAGTCTCCCACCTGGGTCTCCCACCATCCACCTGGGTCTCCCACCTGGGTCTCCCACCACCCACCTGGGTCTCCCACCTGGGTCTCCCACCATCCACCTGGGTCTCCCACCACCCACCTGGGTCTCCCACCATCCACCTTGGTCTCCCACCTGGGTCTCCCACCATCCACCTGGGTCACCCACCATCCACCTGGGTCTCCCACCTGGGTCTCCCACCACCCACCTGGGTCTCCCACCATCCACCTGGGTCTCCCACCATCCACCTGGGTCTCCCACCACCCACCTGGGTCTCCCACCATCCACCTGGGTCTCCCACCACCCACCTGGGTCTCCCACCATCCACCTGGGTCTCCCACCACCCACCTGGGTCTCCCACCAACCACCTGGGTCTCCCACCACCCACCTGGGTCTCCCACCATCCACCTGGGTCTCCCACCACCCACCTGGGTCTCCCACCATCCACCTGGGTCTCCCTTTATCCACCTGGGTCTCCCACCACCCACCTGGGTCTCCCACCTGGGTCTCCCACCACCAACCTGGGTCTCCCACCATCCACCTGGGTCTCCCACCACCCACCTGGGTCTCCCACCATCCACCTGGGTCTCCCACCATCCACCTGGGTCTCCCACCACCCACCATCCACCCGGGTCTCCCACCATCCACCTGGGTCTCCCACCTGGGTCTCCCACCATCCACCTAGGTCTCCCACCTGGGTCTCCCACCACCCACCTGGGTCTCCCACCATCCACCTGGGTCTCCCACCATCCACCTGGGTCTCCCACCACCCACCATCCACCCGGGTCTCCCACCATCCACCTGGGTCTCCCACCTGGGTCTCCCACCATCCACCTGGGTCTCCCACCTGGGTCTCCCACCACCCACCTGGGTCTCCCACCATCCACCTGGGTCTCCCACCACCCACCTGGGTCTCCCACCACCCACCTGGGTCTCCCACCACCCACCTGGGTCTCCCACCATCCACCTGGGTCTCCCACCATCCACCTGGGTCTCCCACCACCCACCTGGGTCTCCCACCATCCACCTGGGTCTCCCACCACCCACCTGGGTCTCCCACCACCCACCTGGGTCTCCCACCTGGGTCTCCCACCACCCACCTGGGTCTCCCACCACCCACCTGGGTCTCCCACCACCCACCTGGGTCTCCCACCACCCACCTGGGTCTCCCACCACCCACCACCCACCTGGGTCTCCCACCACCCACCACCCACCTGGGTCTCCCACCACCCACCTGGGTCTCCCACCACCCACCTGAGTCTCCCACCTGGGTCTCCCACCATCCACCTGGGTCTCCCACCTGGGTCTCCCACCACCCACCTGGGTCTCCCACCTGGGTCTCCCACCCCCCACCTGGGTCTCCCTTTATCCACCTGGGTCTCCCACCAACCACCTGGGTCTCCCACCACCCACCTGGGTCTCCCACCTGGGTCTCCCACCATCCACCTGGGTCTCCCACCTGGGTCTCCCACCATCCACCTGGGTCACCCACCATCCACCTGGGTCTCCCACCTGGGTCTCCCACCACCCACCTGGGTCTCCCACCATCCACCTGGGTCTCCCACCTGGGTCTCCCACCACCCACCTGGGTCTCCCACCATCCACCTGGGTCTCCCACCACCCACCTGGGTCTCCCACCATCCACCTGGGTCTCCCACCACCCACCTGGGTCTCCCACCAACCACCTGGGTCTCCCACCATCCACCTGGGTCTCCCACCACCCACCTGGGTCTCCCACCATCCACCTGGGTCTCCCTTTATCCACCTGGGTCTCCCACCACCCACCTGGGTCTCCCACCTGGGTCTCCCACCACCAACCTGGGTCTCCCACCATCCACCTGGGTCTCCCACCACCCACCTGGGTCTCCCACCATCCACCTGGGTCTCCCACCATCCACCTGGGTCTCCCACCACCCACCATCCACCCGGGTCTCCCACCATCCACCTGGGTCTCCCACCTGGGTCTCCCACCATCCACCTAGGTCTCCCACCTGGGTCTCCCACCACCCACCTGGGTCTCCCACCATCCACCTGGGTCTCCCACCATCCACCTGGGTCTCCCACCACCCACCATCCACCCGGGTCTCCCACCATCCACCTGGGTCTCCCACCTGGGTCTCCCACCATCCACCTGGGTCTCCCACCACCCACCTGGGTCTCCCACCACCCACCTGGGTCTCCCACCATCCACCTGGGTCTCCCACCTGGGTCTCCCACCACCCACCTGGGTCTCCCACCACCCACCTGGGTCTCCCACCACCCACCTGGGTCTCCCACCACCCACCTGGGTCTCCCACCATCCACCTGGGTCTCCCACCATCCACCTGGGTCTCCCACCACCCACCTGGGTCTCCCACCATCCACCTGGGTCTCCCACCACCCACCTGGGTCTCCCACCACCCACCTGGGTCTCCCACCACCCACCTGGGTCTCCCACCATCCACCCTGGGTCTCCCACCACCCACCTGGGTCTCCCACCATCCACCTGGGTCTCCCACCTGGGTCTCCCACCATCCACCTGGGTCTCCCACCTGGGTCTCCCACCACCCACCTGGGTCTCCCACCATCCACCTGGGTCTCCCACCACCCACCTGGGTCTCCCACCACCCACCTGGGTCTCCCACCACCCACCTGGGTCTCCCACCATCCACCCTGGGTCTCCCACCACCCACCTGGGTCTCCCACCATCCACCTGGGTCTCCCACCTGGGTCTCCCACCATCCACCTGGGTCTCCCACCTGGGTCTCCCACCATCCACCTGGGTCTCCCACCTGGGTCTCCCACCACCCACCTGGGTCTCCCACCACCCACCTGGGTCTCCCACCTGGGTCTCCCACCACCCACCTGGGTCCATGTGTGCACTTTTACGGAGCTGCTGCCTGATCTCCTTGTACCAGTATAATAATAATAATAATAATAATAATAATAATAATAATAATAATAATAATAATAATAATAATAATAATAATAATAATAATAATAAAGGCTTTATATTTATATTTTTCTATTTTCAGCCTCTATGATGGACGGGTTGTGGATTTATCAGCTCGTTTTTGCTGTCAGCGCTGACTGTTGTCTACCTTCCTCTCAACCGTTTTTCCTCATTTATTTCTTATTATTTATGTTTTCTCTCCCCCCTTTTATTCCTTTACCTCTTTTTCTCTCTCTCTTTCTCTCCACTCGTTGATGGCTGAGGAGGTTTGAAGTTCATAAAGAAAACACATGAAAACACTTGAAAAAAACTACTTGAAAAATGCTGAAAAAACCATGACATGGAGGAGAAAACAGTCCGGAGCAGAAATAAATATAACGAGGTTAACGAGGGAATGGTGGTCTCTGGAAAGATCTGGGAGCCTTGAAGGAGCAGAACCCTAAAGTCATTTATGAGAATAAAGTCGTAAAATTACGAGAATAAAGTCGTAAAATTACGAGAAGAAAGTGGTAATTTATGAGAATAAAGTGGTAATTTATGAGAATAAAGTGGTAATATTAGTTTGGCCCTAAAACTTGGTCGTACACAACAGTTATAACAACAGTTATAACAACATTATACCAACATTATAACAAAAAGATAAATTTGAGCAAACGCAGTGAACGAGTTTCATCCATTCTTTATTTTTTATTGTATTAATCATTCGTACTAATATTTACACGTATTTATGATCATGTGAGGATGAAGAGGATGAAGAGGTCGGAGCTACGGAGAAACCGGGACTTTAGAAAAACCAGGTTCACCTGGGAGGTTTGATAACCGATCAATAACCGATCAACAACCGATCAATAACCGATCAATAACCGATCAGTGACCTTTGACCTGCAGAACCAAACAACCTGTTTGGTTCTGTTTCCCGTTAAGAACCGGGCCAGGACTCAGGAAGGAGATATGTAGAAATAACGTCCTCCTTTTCCTCTGTTTCCTCCTTTTCCTCCTTTTCCTCCTTTTCCTCCAGAAACAGAAACGTTTTTCAGGTAAACTCATCACAGTCTCAGATTCTAACGTCACTTTCCTCCAAAGAAAAGATCAGACAATCAGAAAATCAGCTTCACAGAGAAAAGACATGTATTCAATAAAACTGTCTTTGTAAACGACTTGTAACAAATGAAAAAAAGAGCATAATTAAAGTAACATACGAGTAGAAAATGTTCTCTATAATAATAATAATAATAATAATAATAATAATAATAATAATAATAATAGTGTCAACAAAGTATTAAAAAGCTAAAGTGGCTACGGTTCATTAAAAACATAAAGACTTAAAAAACATAAAGACTTTAAAAACATAAAGACTTTAAAAACATAAAGACTTTAAAAACATAAAGACTTTAGCACGGAGGCGGCAGCATCATGATGATGTCATCATGACGTCATCATGGTGATGACGTCATCATCATGATGACGTCATCATGATGACGTCATCATGGTGATGATGTCATCATGATGACGTCATCATGGTGGTGATGTCATCAGGAGTCAGAACCGTCATCTCATCCATCACTAAAACTAACTATAGACCGGTTCCTTTAACACATTTGTAAAAGTACCTTTAACACATTTATAAAAGTACCTTTAACACATTTATAAAAGTACCTTTAACAGCTTTATAAAAGTACCTTTAACACATTTATAAAAGTACCTTTAACACATTTATAAAAGTACCTTTAACACATTTATAAAAGTACCTTTAACAGCTTTATAAAAGTACCTTTAACACATTTATAAAAGTACCTTTAACAGCTTTATAAAAGTACCTTTAACACATTTATAAAAGTACCTTTAACACATTTATAAAAGTACCTTTAACACATTTATAAAAGTACCTTTAACACATTTATAAAAGTTCCCAGACCTCCACCAGGACCTGGACCAGGACCAGGACCAGGACCAGGACCTGCTGCAGTTCCCCAGACCTCCACCAGGGGGCTCCACATCTCCAGCAGCTGATGGAGCTGAAACACCAAGTAACTCTGTGTGTCTGCTTCTGTCCCACATGACGTCCTGACACCGTCTCCATCTCCATCTCCATCTCCATCTCCGTCTCCGTCTCCGTCTCCATCTCCGTCTCCATCTCCGTCTCCATCTCCATCTCCATCCCTTCATCCCTCTCTTCCTCCTCCCTCTCTTCCCTCTCCTCCTCCTCCTCCTCCTCCTCCCCCCATCCCTCCATCCCCTCCCTCTCCTCCTCCTCCTCCTCCCCCATCCCTCCATCTCCTCCCTCTCTTCCTCCCCCCCATCCTGATCCCTTCATTCCTCCATCCAACGATTGTGGAACCAAACTATCAAATATCAAACTATCAAACTATCAAACTATCAAATATCAAACTACCAAACCATCAAACCATCTAAAGTTAACTTGGTGTCTCAGAACCCCCTGGTCCTGGTCCAGATCCTGGTTCCTGGCCCTGGTTTCTGGTTCCAGGTCCTGGTCCAGGTCCAGGTCCCAGGTCCTGGTCCTGGTCCAGGTCCAGGTCCAGGTCCAGGTCCAGGTCCAGGTCCAGGTCCTGGTTCCAGGTCCAGGTTTCTGGTTCCAGGTCCTGGTCCAGGTACAGGTCCAGGTCCAGGTCCCCCCCCCCCCCCCCCCTACTCCTCGGTGATCCCCCTGGACCCGCAGCTCCTCCAGGACGTTGTCCTGGTCCTGGTTCTAGTTCTAGTCCTGGTTTCTGTTCCAGGTCTTGGTTCCAGGTCCAGGTCCAGGTCCTGGTCCAGGTCCAGGTCCAGGTCCAGGTCTTGGTTCCAGGTCCAGGTCCTGGTCCTGGTCCCCCCCCCCCCCTACTCCTCGGTGATCCCCTGGACCCGCAGCTCCTCCAGGACGTTGTCCAGGTGACCCGGGTCGGGGAATCCGTGGCCCGTCAGGTTAGAGCCGAACTCCGTCTTGTGGTGAATCTGCAGACGGAGACGGAGTCAGTTACCATGACGACGGAGACGGAGTGAGTTACCATGACGACGGAGACGGAGTCAGTTACCATGACGACGGAGACGGAGTCAGTTACCATGACGACGGAGACGGAGTCAGTTACCATGACGACGGAGTCAGTTACCATGACGACGGAGACGGAGTCAGTTACCATGACGACGGAGACGGAGTCAGTTACCATGACGACGGAGACGGAGGTTAGTTACCATGACGACAAAGGTTAGTTACCATGACGACGGAGACGGAGTCAGTTACCATGACGACGGAGACGGAGTCAGTTACCATGACGACGGAGACAGAGTTAGTTACCATGACGACGGAGACAGAGTTAGTTACCATGACGACGGAGACGGAGTCAGTTACCATGACGACAAAGGTTAGTTACCATGACGACGGAGACGGAGTTAGTTACCATGACGACGGAGACGGAGGTTAGTTACCATGACGACGGAGACGGAGTTAGTTACCATGACGACAAAGGTTAGTTACCATGACAACGGAGACGGAGTTAGTTACCATGACGACGGAGACGGAGTTAGTTACCAGTAGGGGTGTAACAATATATCGTTCCACAAAAAATTTTGCAATACAAAAACGTCCCGATCCGTGTCGTGGAGGAGACAAACTGGAGCTGATACTGAGTTATTAAAGGAGCTTGAGGCTGTTTTTTTTATTTGCAAAATGTGCTGCAAGTCGGTCCCGATTTTCCCGCGCTGGGCTGCGGATGTGACGTCACATGACGCTGCATGCACGTTCTCCCCCGTTCTCCTGTGCCGGCTTCACTGTTGGCTGCAGTACCCCCAACGGCCGCCGTGGTGAAATGTGGCGCTAGAGAGTCTCATTTCTAAAAAGGAGCCTCAAGCTCCTTTAATATGAATATACTGGGTTATTAATATGAATATTTGAGTTATTAATATGAATATACTGGGTTATTAATATGAATATTTGAGTTATTAATATGAATATACTGGGTTATTAATATGAATATTTGAGTTATTAATATGAATATACTGGGTTATTAATATGAATATTTGAGTTATTAATATGAATATATTGGGTTATTAATATGAATATATTGGGTTATTAATATGAATATTTGGGTTATTAATATGAATATTTGGGTTATTAATATGAATATATTGGGTTATTAATATGAATATTTGGGTTATTAATATGAATATATTGGTTATTAATATGAATATATTGGTTATTAATATGAATATATTGGGTTATTAATATGAATATATTGGGTTATTAATATGAATATATTGAGTTATTAATATGAATATATTGAGTTATTAATATGAATATATTGGTTATTAATATGAATATATTGGTTATTAATATGAATATATTGGGTTATTAATATGAATATATTGGGTATTTAGTGCCACGGCAGGACCTGGACTCGGTTTTGACTCCTTCACCTTAATTGGTGCAAATTAGCCCCGCCCCTTCCTCTGATTGGTCGATATGTGATAGTTCCTATTTTCTGCAATAACTTTTGAATGGTTTGATATAGGAAATGTCATCAAAATCGCAATCATCCGGCAGCATTTCCAGGGAATTTTGTGTGTAGTTAATATTAATATATTGTTTACTAGTAACATCCTATCGGTGCAGCGGGATCACGTGACGACCTCGACCCGCGGACCAAAATCTGACTACGCTCAGAAGAAAATAGGGACCGTTTTGGTCCCGATCACGGGACTCTTGGGGGTTTGAGCTCAGAACTTTTACTAATAAGGTGAGCATGAATCAATGTTTTTTCTGATGTAAAGATTGTGTCGTCCCCGACGGTGAGAGGATGAAACGATACCGGGGTTAAGGGTCAGGGTCAGGTTTAGGGTTTAGGGATAGGGGTCAGGTTTAGGGTTAGGTTTAGGGTCAGGGTTCACCTTACGGCCTCAGGGTTAGGGTTAGGGTTAAGTTTAGGGTTTAGGGTCAGGGTTAGGGTTTAGGGTTTAGGGTTAGGGTTCACCTTACGGCCTCAGGCTGGAGAAGGTGAAAGTCTCAGCTCTGGCACAAGATCAATAACAGTCATGTTGACTTTGGAGTTTGGGACAGTTTATTTATTTACTTTTATTCATTTATTTAATTTTAGTTGTTAAATTTCTGGAAAAGAAAAAAGTCGACTCCTACATGAGAGAAACTATTCAGTTTGTGGCTAAATATTTGTACTTGTATGAAAGTGAAGATCATAATGCAAACCTGACATTTACTTTTAGTTCAGTTTGTGGAAAATGGTTGGCCTGGCTTTCTCTTTAAAACTTAAACAGTTATAAAGCGTTACAAACTGGAACAATAAAACTTAAACAGTTATAAAGCATTACAAACTGGAACAATAAAACTTAAACAGTTATAAAGCATTACAAACTGTAACAATAAAACTTAAACAGTTATAAAGCATTACAAACTGTAACAATAAAACTTAAACAGTTATAAAGCATTACAAACTGTAACAATAAAACTTAAACAGTTTATAAAGCATTACAAAGGGGAAGGGTGGCTCAGTTGGTAGAGCGTTCGCCCATGAACCTGAAGGTCAGTGGTTCGAGCCCTAGTTCCTCCATGAACCTGAAGGTTGGTGGTTCCAACCCTAGTTCCGCCTGTGTCCACCAAAGTGTCCTTGGGCAAGACACTGAATCCCCCGGTTGCTCCCGGTTGTCAGGCCAGCGCCGTTGTGTGGCAGCTCTGCCGACAACGGTGTGTGAATGTGTGCGTGTGTGGGTGAATGTTTGCAGTGTAAAGCGCTTTGGGGCTGTAGGAACAGCTGGAAAGCGCTATATAAGTGTAACCCATTTACCATTTACAAACTGTAACAATAGGGCAAACGTACAGTATCGTTTTGTATTTTGTGTCTTTCAAATAAAAGAAAAAATGTTCCAGTCACATGTTCCTCATTCAAGGTTGTTAAAAAAATACTGATATAATATCGTATCGTACCGTATCGTGAGATTAGTGTATCGTTACACCCCTAGTTACCATGACGACGGAGCTGCTGGAGGTCGGAGGTCGGGGGGTCAGGGTTAGGGTTAAGGGTGGTCACCTCGTTCCAGATGACGGTGTCCGACCCCCCCGTGGTGCTGGAGGTCAGAGGTCAGGGATCGGAGGTAGGGAGTTAGGGGTCAGGGGGGGGGGGGGGGGTCAGACGTCGTAGGTCAGGGGGGGGGGTCAGGGTTAGGGGTCGGGGGTGTCAGAGGTCAGGGGGGGTTAAGGTTAGGGTTAGTCACCCTCGTTCCAGATGACGGTGTCCGACTCCCCCGTGGTGCTGGAGGTTCCGACGGAGAAGATGAGCCGACGGTCCCAGGCTACTAGTAGCAGCTTTAGCACCTGGAGGAGAGGTCAGAGGTCAGAGAGGGGGGGGGGGTAGTTACCGGTCATCCCTGGTCCCTGTCAGGGAGGGAACAGTGTTGGGGGAGGGGGGGGGGGGGGTAGGTGAGTGTAATGGGGGGGGTTACCTGGTTCAGGGGGGGGGGGGGGGGGGGGTGGGGGGTTCAGGTGTATTCACCTGGCGTCCCAGCTCCGTATCAGGGAGGGAACAGTGACGGGGTGTGTAGGTGTGTGTAGAGTAGGGCTGAACGATATGGACAAAATTTCATATCTCGATATTCATGTCAGATATCTCGATATCGATACGATACGATATGACTTCGGTTCGGTGAAAACCAAGCATTTTTCAGAAAAATAAAAACATCAGAAATCAAAAGAGTGCAGTTTTATTGATTAGAACTCACTGCCAGTCATCAACATTAACATAAAGTCACTCAATAATAAATAATAATCAAAATATTTTACTGTAGCTCCGCTTTAACGATAAATAACCAATGCAGTTAGAGTTAGAGTTCAGTACATGTTATTGATTGTTGATTGGACGCTGCAGCTGAACGGACTGTCACAACATCACTGCAGTTTCATGACGGCGTGAAGACAGATTACAGATTAAACTCATGTTTCACTCCCAGGTTTCATATTTGATTTATTTTCTGTTTCAACAATTAAATATCTAAAAATGTTAACTTTAAATCTGATGAACAAAGAACCAGAAACAACTTTCTTAATTTATTACTGCGCATGTGCAATCTCCCCATTTGTCCAATCCTTGTTTTCAGTAAACGAATAGGAAATAGAGAAAAGAGTTTTCCACTCGCTGTTTTAATTCCCAATTTCGATTTTCAAACACATCAATGAATTTTTTATTATCAAAACAAAAGATGGGGAACGGATTATTTTGGTTTATTTCTCTATTTTTATTTTGTAATTTCAAAACTAAAAAGGGATGGCCGACGTCGCAATTTTCACCAAGCACGACTTGCACAACACCTCGCTCTGGTCGACATCATCCTTTCTAAATCCAAAATACCTCCAAGTAATGGAGGATTATTTATGTTTTGGCACAAAATTAGATTCTGCACCGCTACCGGCCGCATTATCCTCCGCACTCATGTCTCTATTCTTCCGTTTGGATTTCTCCGCTCTTCTCCGCTCTCCTGTGTGTGGCTGTGTGCGTCTCAGTCACGTGTCCCTCCCTCCCACCCTCCTATGTTTGTCATTGGTTGGCTTCAGCTGTCGATCAACAGCAAGCATGAAATAAGCTTTGTGGTTGGCTGGCCGTAGTGGTGCGTTCAAGAGCAATCTTAAAAGTAATGTTTATGGAGACTGCTCGCGCTGTACAAGCAGGGCGAGCGGAAATATATCGTTTATATCGTTGCTTTTCCCGTTATTAATGTCTTGAATGTTCATATCTCGATATAGATACGATAACGGTATATCGTTCAGCCCTAGTGTAGAGGCTCAGTTATGCTTCTGCGTCAAAATGGCGCCGTGCGGTTTGGATCGACGCAGAGGACACGCCGTCACCTGCGCCGTCTCTGACGTGCACCTCCTGAAAATTGTAACTAAGCGTCGAGGACACGCCGTCCACACGCAGACCGAGAGGGCTGTGATTGGTTCGTTTGAAAGCGAAGCATTTCCGGTTTCCGGTTTGAATCAGTAGTGAACTTCCAGGGCTCTTTTCTTCGTTTATGTGTGATTTCTTTTGTTTTTGTTTTTTGCACAATAGTTGTCCTTATTTCTTTGATTTACTGTGACCGGAAAAAGTCGGATAAACCATTCAGAAAAAGATCGCTAACTAGTGGCCGCGGGGGGTACTGCACCGCGACCAAATGGAGAGACGGAGAAGTCAGAAGGTTCAGCACGGCGTCACGGCTGCGGCGTGTGCTCTGCGTCGGTGTGACGCAGAACCATACCTCAGCCTTAAGGGGTTATGGGTTACCTGGGTCAGGTGAGTGTAGGGTTAGGGGGGGTTACCTGGGGGGGGGGTCAGGTGTATCAGGTAATGGGGGGGGTCAGGTGTATTTACCTGGCGGCCCAGCTCCGTATCAGGGAGGTAACAGTGACGGGGGTTAGGGGTTACCTGGTTCAGGTTAGGGTGGTGTTGGGGGGGGGTTACCTGGGGGGGGGGTCAGGTGTATCAGGTATGGGGGGGGGGGTAATGGGGGGGTCAGGTCTCACCTGGCGTCCCAGCTCCGTATCAGGGAGGTAACAGTGACGGGGGAATCCTCTGGCGGTGAAGGGTTTACCGGGGTTGGGGTGCTCCGGGCCCTGGAACAGGAACAGAACCGGTTAGAACCAGAACAGAACCGGTTAGAACCAGAACAGAACCGGTTAGAACCAGGACCAGTCAGTGTGTTCCAGGTGTTTCCAGGTGTTTCCAGGTGTTACCTGTATTCCAGGGGGGATGCTGTAGATGATCCTCAGGGTCCTAACGTCCGGATGTGTAGGTGTGTAGGTGTGTGTAGGTGTGTGTGTAGGTGTGTAGGTGTGTGTAGGTGTGTGTGTGTGTGTAGGTGTGTGTGTGTGTGTAGGTGTGTAGGTGTGTGTAGGTGTGTGTGTGTGTGTGTGTGTGTAGGTGTGTAGGTGTGTGTAGGTGTGTGTGTGTGTGTGTGTAGGTGTGTAGGTGTGTGTGTGTGTGTGTAGGTGTGTAGGTGTGTGTAGGTGTGTGTAGGTGTGTGTACAGGTCCAGGTGTGTAGGTGTGTGTAGGTGTGTGTGTGTGTGTAGGTGTGTGTAGGTGTGTGTGTAGGTGTGTAGGTGTGTAGGTGTGTGTAGGTGTGTGTATAGGTCCAGGTGTGTGTTCCAGGTGTGTATTGTTACCTGTATTCCAGGGGGGATGCTGTAGATGATCCTCAGGGTCCTAACGTCCGGGTGTCCGGGCAGGGACGGGGGAATCACGTGGAACTCCATCTTTCCTGCCGGCTGGTTCCCCGTCTTCACCCCGTAGATGGTTTTACAGGTGGGACACTGCAGGCTGGAACAGAACCAGAACCAGGACCAGGATTAGAACCAGAACCAGGACCAGGATTAGAACCAGGACCAGGACCAGGACCAGGTCTAGGTGGGCTACCTACCTGCCGTCCTTGTTTCCGTTGTTGTACATGGCCAGCAGACACTGGACGTGGTACTGGTGGCCACACTGGGCCAGCCGGCCCACGGCCTCCCTGGAGCTGGGACCAGAACCAGGACCCTTGTAGCCCCGACGGGCCCCCCTAGTGGCTCCATGCAGATGGTGCAGTCCTGCAGAGACCAGACCACATGGAGACTCTAGACCCGGATCATCAAGACCTCCAACCTTTCAGTCTAACGGCCGAACCAGAACATCTCTGATTCTTTACTGCAGCAATATCTATTATTATTTATTATCATCATCATCATCATCATCATTATTATATTATTATTAGTGACACGGCCCCCCGGCCAGAGGCACGACTCCTTCAAAGCTATGCAATAGCAAGGAGGAGTAGGCCTCTGGCCGGAGGCCAGAGGCACTATTGTTATTCTGCGGGTTTATTATTATTCCTCATCTTCCGGACAGATTTCGGTTCGCTTCTCCTCCTAGAGCTTTGAGAAAACGCGAAAAGTAAAAACGTAGAAACATGCGCCTTAATCGGGAATCGTGTGCTATGACTTTTATAAGCAATTGGCGTGCACGTTTTTGCGCAACGTGCACAAACGTGCGCGCTAAAACCCATCCGGAATGCATTGGGAGAATTTTGGGGCCTCACCACTCGCACACCGTTACTCGAAAAATTCTGAACCAAATTAGAAAGTTGTAGGCCCTGAATTTAACTACAGTCCTGTGGATTTTCAGAGCGATGGCACAAATAGTTTTTGCACGAAGTGCAAAAACATTTCCAAATTTCCCAAACTAATGGGGAGATCACGTCCCATGTATTCCTATGGCGCCATTCAAAGCGGATGGGAGAAAAAAGACGAAATTCACCTTTTTTCTCAGTCACGTATCTTTCTCATACTTGCACGTAGAACTGTCATTCAAACTTCAAAACGGAGGAAAACTTCTCTTCTCTCTCTGAACCTGGAACTGTTTTTTCCTAAAATGTACACTTTTCAAGATATGAGCGCTCAAGCGAGGACTGGAAATCACTTTTTTGTCAAATCTTCAGTGAGGTTCTAATTCATTAGAGTGGAGAGACTTTCGAAAAATGATCATAATTTTTATTTGTAACTCGAGCTCACGGGCAAACCGTAAAAGCTAGAAAGATAATTTTTGGTCAGAATGTAGACATAGATGTTGAGATTCAAAAAATGTGACTTTGACAGGCGTGGTGTGCACAAAATGTGAATGGGGGAGCCAACAGACACGCCAATTCCTGTCTCGCTCTCCTTTGATTCCCATGTTAAAAAAACGTTTTCTTCAAAAAAATCTCATTTTTGTTTTCAAATTGCCGTTACTAACACATTTTAAGGAATATCTGTATGAAAATAACATTTAGAGAATCTGCTAGGTTATCTGTTTCTCAAAATGTTTTCGTTTTTCTGCTAAGAGCTACGGTTTCATCACACGGTGAAGTTATTTCAGGCTTGTCAAAACCGAAAATCTAGCTGACTCATTCCAATACAGTATATAGAGCATAATACAGTATACACTTCCGGGTCATGTGACCCAGAACTGGTCACATGACCCAGTCAATGCACATTAGCCCCGCCCCTTCTTCTGATTGGCTGATACGTTAAAGTCCAATATCTTTTGAATGGTTTGACATACAGAGACATGGGTGATGTCATATTACTCAGTATCAGTTCCTTGACCTTTATTGGTGCAAATTAGCCACGCCCCTTCTTCTGATTGGCCGATACGTTATAGTCCAATATCTTTTGAATGGTTTGACATACAGAGTCATGGGTGATGTCATATTACTCTGGGATGGCAGGTGTTTTTATACGATGTTAGTGTTATTATGGGATGGCAGGTGTTTTTATAGGATGTTAGTGTTATTATGGGATGTCAGGTGTTTTTATAGGATGTTAGTGTTATTATGGGATGGCAGGTGTTTTTATAGGATGTTAGTGTTATTATGGGATGGCAGATGTTATTATAGGATGTTAGTGTTATTATGGGATGGCAGGTGTTTTTATAGGATGTTAGTGTTATTATGGGATGGCAGGTGTTTTTATAGGATGTTAGTGTTATTATGGGATGGCAGGTGTTTTTATAGAATGTTAGTGTTATTATGGGATGACAGGTGTTTTTATAGGATGTTAGTGTATTATGGGATGGCAGGTGTTTTTATAGGATGTTAGTGTTATTATGGGATGGCAGGTGTTTTTATAGGATGTTAGTGTTATTATGGGATGGCAGGTGTTTTTATAGGATGTTAGTGTTATTATGGGATGTTAGTGTTATTATGGGATGGCAGGTGTTTTTATAGAATGTTAGTGTTATTATGGGATGGCAGGTGTTTTTATAGGATGTTAGTGTTATTATGGGATGGCAGGTGTTTTTATAGGATGTTAGTGTTATTATGGGATGGCAGGTGTTTTTATAGGATGTTAGTGTTATTATGGGATGGCAGGTGTTTTTATAGGATGTTAGTGTTATTATGGGATGGCAGGTGTTTTTATAGGATGTTAGTGTTATTATGGGATGGCAGGTGTTTTTATAGGATGTTAGTGTTATTATGGGATGGCAGGTGTTTTTATAGGATGTTAGTGTTATTATGGGATGGCAGGTGTTTTTATAGGATGTTAGTGTTATTATGGGATGCTAGGTGTTTTTATAGGATGTTAGTGTTATTATGGGATGGCAGGTGTTTTTATAGAACCAGACTAGAACCAGAACCAGACTAGAACCAGACTAGAACCAGACCAGAACCAGACTAGAACCAGAACCAGACTAGAACCAGAACCAGACTAGAACCAGAACCAGAACCAGACTAGAACCAGAACCAGACTAGAACCAGACTAGAACCAGAACCAGAACCAGACTAGAACCAGAACCAGACTAGAACCAGAACCAGAACCAGAACCAGACCCGAACCAGACTAGAACCAGAACCAGACCAGAACCAGACTAGAACCAGACTAGAACCAGAACCAGACTAGAACCAGACCAGAACCAGAACCAGAACCAGACTAGAACCAGACCAGAACCAGAACCAGACTAGAACCAGAACCAGAGTAGACCCAGAACCAGACTAGAACCAGACTAGAACCAGAACCAGACTAGAACCAGAACCAGACTAGAACCAGACTAGAACCAGAACCAGAACCAGAACCAGACTAGAACCAGACCATAACCAGAACCAGAACCAGACTAGAACCAGACTAGAACCAGAACCAGACCAGAACCAGACCAGAACCAGACTAGAACCAGACCAGAACCAGAACCAGACCAGAACCAGACTAGAACCAGACCAGAACCAGAACCAGACCAAAACCAGACCAGAACCAGAACCAGACTAGAACCAGACCAGAACCAGAACCAAACTAGAACCAGACCAAAACCAGACCAGAACCAGAACCAGAACCAGACTAGAACCAGACCAGAACCAGACCAGAACCAGACCAAAACCAGACCAGAACCAGACCAAAACCAGACCAGAACCAGAACCAGACTAGAACCAGACTAGAACCAGACCAAAACCAGACCAGAACCAGAACCAGAACCAGACTAGAACCAGACTAGAACCAGACCAAAACCAGACCAGAACCAGAACCAGACTAGTCCCATTAGCGGTCCTGTTAGCGGTTCTGTTAGCGGTTCCGTTAGCGGTTGTTAGCGGTCCCGTTAGCGGTTCCGTTAGTGGCTCGGTTAGCGATCCCGTTAGCGGCTCGGTTAGCGGTCCCGTTAGCGGTCTCGTTAGCGGTCCTGTTAGCGGTTCAGTTAGTTAGTGGTTCTGTTAGCCTATTACCTATTTTCTGTAATAACTTTTGAATGGTTTGACATAGAGAGTCATGGGTGGTGTCATTGGACTCGGTATTGAGTCCTTCACCTTTATTGCTTGTAAAATGTACACAAATTTGCAGCAGCCCGCCGTGGCACTCTCAAAATTTCTGCAAGAAATTGTCTAGTTATTATTACTATTACTATTACTATTATTATTATCATTATTATTATTACTATTATTATTATTATTATTATTATTATTATTATTATCATTATTATTATTACTATTATTATTATTATTATTATTATTA
>NC_084587.1:0-36647 GCF_033807715.1 Cololabis saira | reverse complement strand
CAGCAGCGGGGATGACCAGAGGGGGGGGGGGGCGCAGGCAGGTGGAAGCAGCAACGGGATGACCAGAGGGGGGGGGGGGGCGCAGGCAGGTGGAAGCAGCAACGGGATGACCAGAGGGGGGGGGGGCGCAGGCAGGTGGAAGCAGCAGCGGGATGACCAGAGGGGGGGGGGCGCAGGCAGGTGGAAGCAGCAGCGGGATGACCAGAGGGGGGGGGGGGGGGGGGGGGGGAGGGGGGAGGGGGGGGCAGGCAGGTGGAAGCAGCAGCGGGATGACCAGAGGGGGAGACCTGGTTCTGATTGTTACCATGGTTACCATGAAGATCTCATCAGGTTCTGATTCTGGTTCTGGTTCTGGTTACCATGGTTACCATGGTTACCTTGGTGGTTGAGCAGGTTCTGATTATGGTTCTGATTCTGGTTACCATGGTTACCTTGGTGATTCAGCAGGTTCTGATTATGGTTCTGATGGTTACCATGGTTACCTTGGGGGTTGAGCAGGTTCTGATTATGGTTCTGATGGTTACCATGGTTACCATGGGGGTTGAGCAGGGTCTGATTATGGTTCTGATGGTTACCATGGTTACCTTGGGGGTTGAGCAGGTTCTGATTATGGTTTCTGGTTCTGATGGTTACCATGGTTACCTTGGTGATTCAGCAGGTTCTGATTATGGTTCTGATGGTTACCTTGGTGATTCAGCAGGTTCTGATTATGGTTCTGGTTACCATGGTTACCTTGGTGGTTCAGCAGGTTCTGGTTCTGGTTCTGGTTACCATGGTTACCTTGGTGATTCAGCAAGTTCTGGTTCTGGTTACCATGGTTACCTTGGTGGTTCAGCAGGTTCTGATTATGATTCTGGTTCTGGTTACCATGGTTACCTTGGTGGTTCAGCATGATGTTCTCCGGCTTCAGGTCCCGGTAGATGATCCCGTTGGAGTGGAGGTGACCCAGAGCCAGAGTGATCTCCCCCAGGTAGAATCTGAAACCAGACACAGTTAGTGAGGACCTGGACCTGGTCCTGGTCCTGGACCAGGACCAGGACCAGGTCCAGGACCAGGTCCAGGACCAGGTCCAGGTCTCTGGTCCTGGTCCAGAGACCTGGACCAGAGTGATCTCCCCCAGGTAGAAGCTGAAACCAGACACAGTTACTCAGGTCCTGGACCTGGTCCTGGTCCAGGACCAGGTCCAGAGCCAGAGTGATCTCCCCCAGGTAGAAGCTGAAACCAGACACAGTTACTCAGGACCTGGTTTTGGTCCTGGTCTCTGGTCCTGGTCCTGGTCCTGGACCAGGTCCAGGTCCTGGACCAAAACCAGGTCCAGAGCCCCCCCCCCCCAGACAGAGTCTCACCCGGCCGTGTCCTCCATGAAGATTCCCTCCTTCTCCAGCTGCATGAACAGTTCTCCTCCTGGAAACACATTTATATTTATTATATTTATCATTATAAACTCCAACACATGCAGATCATACTGTCATATATTTATATTTATTATAATATTTATCATTATAAACACCAACACATGCAGATCATACTGTCATATATTTATATTTATTATAATATTTATCATTATAAACACCAACACATGCAGATCATACTGTCATATATTTATATTTATTATAATATTTATCATTATAAACACCAACACATGCAGATCATACTGTCATATATTTATATTTATTATAATATTTATCATTATAAACACCAACACATGCAGATCATACTGTCATATATTAATATTATTATAACCATACTGTCATATATTTATATTATTATAACCATACTGTCATATATTTATATTATTATAACCATACTGTCATATATTTATATTATTATAACCATACTGTCATATATTTATATTATTATAACCATACTGTCATATATTTATATTTATTATTATAAAATCACTTCCTGTTCTCTCTGAGATAAAAAACACCATTAGAAAACGGAAAGGTGAAATCCTGCAACCTGATTGGTTGTTAACTGTGGTATAATGATCTGATTGGTTGTTAACTGTGGTATAATCATCCATCCATCATCCATCCATCATCCATCCATCATCCATCCATCCATCCATCCATCCATCCATCATCCATCCATCATCCATCCACCATCCATCCATCATCCATCATCCATCCATCCACCATCCATCCATCATCCATCAATCCATCATCCATCCATCCATCATCCATCCCTCCACCTACCGCTGAGACATTCCAGGATCAGGTATAACTTCCCTCCGGTCTGGAATGCGTACAGCAGATCAACGATGAACGGATGACGAACCGTCTCCAGAATCTCCCTCTCAGCCCGAGTGTGAGCCGTGTCCTTAGCGTTGCACACTATCTTAGCCTGGAAACATTAGCACTATCTTAGCCTGGAAACATTAGCACTATCTTAGCCTGGAAACATTAGCACTATCTTAGCCTGGAAACATTAGCACTATCTTAGCCTGGAAACATTAGCACTATCTTAGCCTGGAAACATTAGCACTATCTTAGCCTGGAAACATTAGCATTAGCACTTTCTTAGCCTGGAAACATTAGCATTAGCACTTTCTTAGCCTGGAAACATTAGCGTTAGCACTATCTTAGCCTGGAAACATTAGCATTAGCACTATCATAGCCTGGAAACATTAGCATTAGCACTATCTTAGCCTGGAAACATTAGCATTACACACTATCTTAGCCTGGAAACATTAGCATTAGCACTATCATAGCCTGGAAACATTAGCATTAGCACTATCTTAGCCTGGAAACATTAGCATTAGCGTTACACACTATCTTAGCCTGGAAACATTAGCATTAGCACTATCTTAGCCTGGAAACATTAGCGTTAGCACTATCTTAGCCTGTAAACATTAGCATTAGCACTATCATAGCCTGGAAACATTAGCATTAGCACTATCTTAGCCTGGAAACATTAGCATTACACACTATCTTAGCCTGGAAACATTAGCATTAGCACTATCATAGCCTGGAAACATTAGCATTAGCACTATCTTAGCCTGGAAACATTAGCATTACACACTATCTTAGCCTGGAAACATTAGCATTAGCACTATCATAGCCTGGAAACATTAGCATTAGCACTATCTTAGCCTGGAAACATTAGCATTACACACTATCTTAGCCTGGAAACATTAGCATTAGCATAACACACTATCTTAGCCTGGAAACATTAGCATTAGCACTATCTTAGCCTGGAAACATTAGCGTTAGCACTATCTTAGCCTGGAAACATTAGCATTAGCGTTACACACTATCTTAGCCTGGAAACATTAGCATTAGCACTATCATAGCCTGGAAACATTAGCATTAGCACTATCATAGCCTGGAAACATTAGCATTAGCACTATCTTAGCCTGGAAACATTAGCATTACACACTATCTTAGCCTGGAAACATTAGCATTAGCACTATCATAGCCTGGAAACATTAGCATTATCTTAGCCTGGAAACATTAGCATTAACACTTTCTTAGCCTGGAAACATTAGCACTATCTTAGCCTGGAAACATTAGCAGCTTGGTTAGCGTTAGGCTCATACTGAGGTTAGGGGTTTTAGGGTTAGGGTTAGATTTTAACAGACCGAACCTCAGAGGGTTTAGGTTCAGGTTAGCTAAAGGGTTAGCTAACGGGTTAGCTAAAGCATTAGCAGCTCAGACTGAGCTGAACTGAAGCTAACAGGAACAACTAGCATCATTACCTTCTTCAGGACCTTCATGGCGAAGATCTTCCCCGTCTGGGCTCCTTGAACCTTCCTAACCTGGAACACCTGGGGAACAAACACGTTTATTAGTTTATTTATTAGCATATTAGCAGCTGGAACACCTGAGGAACAAACACCTTTATTTATTAGCATATTAGCAGCTGGAACACCTGAGGAACAAACATGTTTCACTCACGTGATGCTGAAAAGGAACAGGAATATTCCCTTATTTTCCTTGATGAGGAAATGATTAATACATATAAAACAACGGTATACTACTCATGTATGTACCTGTGGACATTTATATGTGTATGTATTAGAGGTGGGTGCAATTCATCGATGTGTCGATGAATCGCGATGCGTCACGTGACGATTTGGAATCGATTAATACATTTTTTTTAAGTTATCCTATCCAGATTCCAGACTGAATAAGCTGCTGAATCATTTCATTTTCAAGAATGCACATTTCTTATTGTTCACTTGAAATATGGCAGATATGTTTACACTAAGTTCATATCTAGTTTACTTGAATTAATTAACTCATTAAATCCAGGGCGGTTCTACCGGTCCTACCCGGTCCTACCCGGTTCTACCCGGTCCTACAGGCCCGGTCCTACCCGGTCCTACAGGCCCGGTCCTACCCGGTCCTACAGGCCCGGTTCTACCCGGTTCTACAGGCCCGGTTCTACCCGGTCCTACCCGGGCCTACCCGGTCCTACAGGCCCGGTTCTACCCGGTTCTACAGGCCCGGTTCTACAGGCCCGGTTCTACCCGGTCCTACCTTGCCGTAGGCTCCTTTCCCCAGAACCGTCAGCAGCTCAAAGCAGTCCGGTCCAACTCTCTCTTGACCTCGGTTGACGCTCTCGCTGGTCAGTTCCACCTCCTCCGTCTGCACGCTGGAACAGAACCAGATCAGAACCATCAGAACCGGATCAGAACCAGAACCAGGACCAGGACCAGGACCAGGACCAGGACCAGAACAGACCAGAACCAGACCCATCAGAGTCCCAGTCTCACCTGGTTTTAATGAAGTGAATTTAAACTTACTTCTCCGGTTCTGGAGCAGGGAAGTCGCAGACGTCGTCCTGCAGTCGCAGAAACAAACATTCACCAGTGAGATCAGGCTTTTATTTTGATTCTTTATTTCATTCATTAAAAGAAAAACTAAACAGTTCAATATAATTACAACTAATCTCTTTCCTTGAATGAAATGGAACAGAAAAAAGCTTATTTTATCTGTCCCTTTTTCCTAAATGACAAATTACACAATTTAAAAAGAACACTTTCCAATAAAAACATAATTAAAAAAAAAACTACAACAAAGTTATAAAATAACAGCAAATAGCTGTCGTCAAAGTTGATCCAAACCTCGTTATCACTGACGTCCTCCGTCTCCAGGTCGATGTCAAACACTCCTGCCATCCTGGAAACACCTGGAAACACCTGGAAACACCTGGAAACACCTGGAAACACACACATCTGGTTAGAAACTACACTCCATCCTGAAACACACACACCTGGAAACACACACACCTGGAAACACCTGGAAACACCTGGAAACACCTGGAAACACCTGGAAACACACACATCTGGTTAGAAACTACACTCCATCCTGGAAACACACACCTGGAAACACACACACCTGGAAACACCTGGAAACACACACATCTGGTTAGAAACTACACTCCATCCTGAAACACACACACCTGGAAACACACACACCTGGAAACACCTGGAAACACACACACCTGGAGGTTAGAAACTACACTCCATCCTGGAAACACAGACTGGTGGTCAGAAAACTGCTATCCAAGATTCTTACATTTGCTAAAGAGCCCAGATTTGTTTTTGAGAAGTCTGTCGTTTCAGTGGCCAGTTAAAAAATAAATAAATAATCTAGCATTAGCATTAGCCCCCGAGGTCCAGCTGGGCTGTAGCAGTCTGACCAGAACTGATCCACTCAACTCTAAAAAATACTACTCAACTGGATGTTTTGAAGAACTTTCCTATTTTTTTCCAACATCTTGAGTTAATAGGGCTTGGTCACCAGGGTGCATTCTGCGACGCGGCGGCCATGTTGGCAGTCTCGTGAGCGTAAACAAACAGCAGTGTAGTAAAAAGATGTTAAACTGCTGGAAAGGAACTGGAATTTACCGGGAACCTTAAACAAGGAAGCCAGGGAGCGGTATATGGAGAAAATAATGATTATTAACGGTTTGGGTTCATATGAAATCCCTACTAAAGAGTGGAGCTCCGACGAGGATTTACTGCTGCAGTTCTGCACAACCCACGTCTCCGGCTACCTTGTTTAGGAGTGTTTGGCAGCTGCTTTGGTAAATGTTTGACTCGCCATGTGTTTCAATAAATTAGTATAATACTACAACATACAGTACATCTTTTTTATTACTCTTACTTCTCTTTTCTTTTTTTTTACTGTTATATTATGCTGAAGAGGCTCCGAGGCGTGAGCAATATTTTTCTTTTCCTCGTGAGATTATTTTTTTCCTCTGCAGCTACAAATAGAGTTAATATCTTTTCCTCAACAAACTAGTTTTATCTGCAGATTGGGGTTAATCGCACGGCAGAGAGCTGGCCAGCAACTACGTTTAGCTGGAGAAGTGGGGAATAAAACCCGTGTTTTGATCCGACCCCGGTCTGTGAGTGTTTGTTTGTGGTTTACTGTGGAAGGTGTTAGGTCGTTACAGCCGCGATCCAACCGAGCCGACGACTCTTTGTTATCTCAGATACTTCGTTATCTCATATACTTCATTACCTAAGTATTCTATTCTATTCTACCTCAGATACTCTGTTTTATCAGATACTCAGCCTCCGTGGTTCTGCCTCCGAGCAGGAAAGCGGTGAAAAGTTAAACCGTTATTGATCTTTTCCCTACGTCTGTTATGTGGAGCTGCTGCAGCTACAACACAGCAACGGGTTACCATGGTTACAGAATAACCCACAACACAGGATTTACTGATCTACTGAGGAGGAGAGACATCACAATCAGATTCAGAATCAGAATCAGATTTATTGGTTTCCAGGTTTGAACTTTGCCCGACAAGGAATTTGACTCCGGTAATTCCGCTCACTGTACCAGATTTAAAAGTAGCAAACAGTAAATAAACAAATGTGGCACTTATTGACATATATACAATATTTTAAAAAGTTAAAGGTGCAGCAGAATGAGGTAGACATGATTATTATTGGGAGGTGCGTTGTTACAGCATATGGTTGTGATATTATAATTACTGTTATTGTTGTTATATCAGATCTAAACCAGAACTAAACCAGATCTAAACCTGACCATGGTAACAGCAGCAGTAGCAGCTGTTACCATGGTAACAACTGCTACTGCTGCTGTTACCATGGTAACAACTCCCCCTCCCTACGGCAGGAAGTCACGTGTGTCTCTTAATAGTACCTCTGAGTTAATGCTACTACTGATATTTACTCAAAAGTGTGCAGAACTTAAGTTTACTGTTTAGTGCGGGATTTCAGACCCAGCCCATGTCTCCACCTGGACCCTCCCTGACCACCTGACCTCTGACCCTCCGATCAAAACAACCGAAGGCGCATGCGCTGATGTTCCTGGGGCTAAAGCTAACGCTAAGCAGCCCCCTGTCCCGGTTCCGCCGGTACCTGCTGCTGTCACGTGTGTCCTCTGGTCCCCGGGTGTCCCCGGGTGTCTCCTGGGTCAGTACAGGTCTCTGTGGGTCCAGTTAGATCCACTTAGGTCCTCCTAAAGTCTCTCTGTCCCGGTCCCAGGACCGTCAGCTCCGCTACAGCTGCATACACTTCCTGCTTCCGGGGGCGCGGTGACGTCACGACACACGCTGCCGCGTCATCGGCGGAGGCGGAGCTTATAGACGAAACTGATTTAACAAAATAACATATTTGAACCATTTTTCAGACAATAAAATAACATTTGAACCATTTTCAGACAATAAAATAACATTTCAACCATTTTTCAGACAATAAAATAACATTTCAACCATTTTTCAGACAATAAAATAACATTTCAACCATTTTTCAGACAATAAAATAACATTTGAACCATTTTCAGACAATAAAATAACATTTGAACCATTTTTCAGACAATAAAATAACATTTGAACCATTTTTCAGACAATAAAATAACATTTGAACCATTTTCAGACAATAAAATAACATTTGAACAATTTTCAGACAATAAAATAACATTTGCACCATTTTTCAGACAATTAAATAACATTTGAACAATTTTTCAGACAATAAAAGATCTGAAAAATGGTTCAAATATGTTATTTAGTTACTTGAAAAATGTTAAATATGTTTATGTAAAATATGCTTCGTTGATGAGAAAATATGTTTCTCTATTGTTCTTATTTTTGTGAGGGGGGATATATATTGTTTTTCGGCACTACCTTGTTCTCTATAGCTGATATAACATGAATTACTCCTATGTGGGATCAATAAAGTTCTTATTTTTACCATCTGAGAAAATTAAATATATTACATTATATTTGGTGCCTAACTGTTTCCCAAGTATATTAGTGCGTGTGTGAATGAATAAATGAGACGTAAAACGTACATTTCTTTGTAGAAAGGCGCTTTATGAAAATAAGTCCATTTACTTGTATCCCGCCAGGGGGAGCCTCCACGGCTCCCCCTGGCGGCCGCGCCTGCGCACTGCGCTGCTGGATTAGTATTGATTATCAGAAGAATGTGTTTCCTTTTTTCTCTTCCCATGTTATCAGAGCTGGTAAAGGAGCCAACAACTGTACTCCAGTAAAAGTACTGTTACTTCAGAATAATATGACTCAAGTACAAGTAAAAAGTAGGCATCCAAATAATTACTGGAGTAAAAGTAAAAAAGTACTTTGTGAAAAAACTACTCAAGTACTGAGTAACTGTTGAGTAACGTCTGATTTATTTTTTTAATACAACCATTCAAACAGACAAAAGTACAAAATAATCATCTTCAGGCAAATTAAATCAATAAAATAATAAAATAAATAAAAAAGAATAAAAAATAGCTTAAATTAAAATAATCTTAAAGTAAATTCAAGTACTTTAATAAATAATAAAATAAATCAAATAATAACAGAATAAAAAAAATAAATTAAGAAGCACAAGCAGCACAAAATGTCCATCCTTTGTACTTTTCTTTTTTAACCAGGCAGAACTAGAACAAACATGAACTCAAAGAAACTCTGTGTGTGTTTGAGTCTGTGTGTGTGTGTGTGTGTGTGTGTGTGTGTGTGTGTGTGTGTGTGTGTGTGTGTGTGTGTGTGTGTGTGTTTGAGTCTGTGTGTGTGTGTGTGTGTGTGTGTGTGTGTGTGTGTGTGTGTGTGTGTGTGTGTGTGTGTATGTGTGTGTGTGTATGTGTGTGTGTGTTTGAGTGTGTGTGTGTGTGTGTGTGTGTGTGTGTGTGTGTGTGTGTGTGTGTGTGTGTGTGTGTGTGTGTGTGTGTGTTTGAGTGTGTGTTTGAGTCTGTGTAAATGTGATAAAACCTGCAAAAACTAACATTTATCCCAAAGAATCACCAGTGATTCATGAGATTGACGCATACGCGGATAAAAGGAATAAAAGAAAAGTAACTGCTCAACGTTCCTAATGTAGCGGAGTAAGAGAAACAGTTTCTTCTTTACAAATCTACTCAAGTAAAAGTAAAAAGTATAGTGATTAAAAACTACTCCTAAAAGTACAACATTTCCCAAAACTTACTCAAGTAAAAGTAACTCGTTACTACCAGCTCTGCATGTTATTGGTTACTAATTATTACTGATGTAAATATAACTAATTACAAAAACTGGTTCCATATAAGTAAACTATCATTACATTTGGACAAAACAACGTTTATGTGGTTTGGAAATCGTAAGGGAAAAAGTCGTGATAGAGATCGGAGTTAATGAAATGAAGATTCTGGGCGTTAAACCTTCCAACACGTTTCCAGGACCTCATTAATGATTATTTATGTAAAAATGATGATAATAATAATAAAAATAATAACGATAATAATAATAATAATAATAATAATAATAATAATAATAATAATAATAATAATATAAATAATAATAATAATAATAATAATAATAATAATAATAATAATAATAATAATAATAATAATAATAATAATAATAATACGGTATCTGAGGTATCTGCCATGAAACATGCGTTACACCTGCAGACTGAAACGAGCGAAGGTTTGCGTGCAGTCACGGCGGATGTGAACCGTCGGGTTTGTGCCCTGGAGCAGCACGCTGACCACGGCCGTGCTGGCTTCGTTGCGCCGGTGAGGCGGCTGGACGCAGAGAATGCTAGTGCCGCGAATGCTACCAACTCAGCGGCTGTTGGAAGCGCTGACGGCTCAACGGAGGTGACTGAAACTTCAGATGACAGACGCCGAGGAGAGGCACAGGGACCGCTGCTTCTAACAGTGGAGAGTGCTACACCAGCAGTTAGCTCTGGATTAACAACGCACTCGCCTGGGTCTCCAAAGTGGAGCCAAGTTGTGAAAAAGGGGCAACGGAAGCGCACAGAGGATGGCCAACAGGGATTACGCACCGGCAAATCTGTGTTGGGACAGAAGAAAGCTGGCAAAACTATTGTGGGCACTGGAGCTGCAGGAAACATCAAGATGATAACAACTAAACGGGTGAGTGTCTTTGCAACTAGGTTTTCACCCGACATAGACGCTGAAATACTGCGCGCTCATCTTGAGAATAAACTTGGACGTGATGTGTCATGTGAAAGGATTGTTACTGTAAACAACAGATACGCATCGTTATATATATCCGCTGAATGCAAAGAAGTTGGTGATATGTACAACCCAGAGCTCTGGCCGGAGGGAGCGTATGTGCGGCGTTTTTATGAACCACGTAAAGCTGGAGTCATTGGTGCTAGTGCTAATGCGGCTACTCTATTTGCTGGGGCTACGAGTGTGCTCGCTATTGGCATGAACGCCCAAGTCTGATGTTGCTATGGATATAAGCGTCCTGTCATACAACTGTCGTGGCCTGCGCTTAGATCAAAGTGCTGAGGATAAAGCTCGCCGCATTATTGTCGATCAGTTGTTGGAGCACTGTGACATTCTGTGCCTACAGGAAACGTTCCTAGCAAAGCAGGATTTAAAGGGACTAAACTCCATCAGTGACAATTTTCATGGTGTTGGAGAGTCAACCACTGACCTCAGCCTGGGTATAAAAAGGGGCAGAATTCCAGGAGGTGTGGCAATTCTGTGGAATAAGAAACTGGACTCAGCGATAAATGTCGTTAGGCTTGGTGTGGACTGGTGTATTGCTATACATTTGACACAGCGTGATAAGGAATTTATCATTTTAAATATCTACACTCCATATGAATGCCATCATAATGAAGAAGACTATGTAAATAAACTTGCCTTTATTAGTTCCTATTTACAAAATGAGTGTTTCACAAATATTTTTATTGTTGGGGATATGAATGCAGACATTTCAGACAAGAGGTCAATTTTTGCTAATCACCTAAATCATCTCTGTAGAGATAATAATTTAATACTTTCTAGCAGAGAGTTCTTGCCAGCCGAAAGCTATACACATATAAGTGAGGCCTGGCACACCACGTCTTGGTTAGACCATTGCCTCTCTACAGCTGATGCTCACGCATCTTTGGCACACATGGAAATCTTATATGATGTATCCACTTCTGATCACATTCCTGTAAAAATGGTTATTAGATCTGAGTACATACCTGCAACTGTAAAATGTGAAAATAACTCTAATCTTGGTAACTTGGACTGGTCCTCTCTTTCATGTGAAGACATTGCTTCCTATTGTGAATATACTGATCAATTATTGAGCAATATATATCTGTCTAGAGAGGCACTCATGTGTAAAAACAGTAATTGTACAAACATCAAACATAGAACAGATATTTCTGCACTGTATACAGATATTGTCTCAGCTTTACTTGAAGCTAGTAAGCCTCACCTTAAATGTAAAAAGAGAGGAAAAGCCCGGCCTGGTTGGAATACTTATGTGGCTGAATTCTATGCTGAGGCTCGTGAGGCTACTAAATCTTGGGCAATGGCTGGTAAACCAAGACAGGGGCCCATTTTTGAATATAAGAAGAGTACAAATGCAAAATATAAATATGCAATACGTTTCATTAGTAAAAACGAGCAATGTTTGAGGGCTGACTCTATGGCCAAGAAACTTTTAAATAATAATAAAGCTTTCTGGAAAGAGGTGAAACACATTAGTAACAGCAAACCCTCCTTACCATGTATAGTAGATGGAGTCTCTGGTGCAAATGCTATTGTTGAGCTTTGGCGACAGCATTATAGTAAATTGTTTAACTGTGTTCGGTCTAAAGGCTATCAAGTAGCTAATGTTGAAAATGTAGATTCAATCAAGTCTCATGAGGTTTCTCAAGCGATTAAAAACGTATCAGTTAATAAAACAACAGGTATGGATTCTGTCTCTGCTGAACATCTTAAATTTGCAAGTTCAAGGTTAGCTCCACTTCTTGCCCTATGCTTCACTGCCCTCATGGTCCATGGGTTTCTTCCAGACTCTATGATGACAGTGCTGCTGGTTCCTGTGGTTAAGGATAAAGCAGGAAAAGTGGGTTGCTCAGATAACTATAGACCTATCGCTCTTGCTAATATATTGTCGAAAGTTGTTGAACAAATTCTCCTGGAGAGAATTAATGAATTGATTATTTCTACAGATAATAAATTTGGTTTTAAACCGAGACACGGTACAGATATGTGTATATATGTTTTAAATGAACTGCTGAGTAACTATAAGAGAAAAAATTCATCTGTTTTTATGTGTTTTTTAGATGCGTCTAAGGCATTTGACCGGGTGAATCATGGGAAATTATTTAAAAAATTGGGTGCAGCAGGTGTCCCTAATTACATAGTCAGAATCCTGTCCTATTGGTATGCCCAACAGACCATGCAGGTTAAATGGGACAACTGTATGTCTGCTCCTTTTCATGTCAGTAATGGAGTAAGACAGGGGAGCATCTTATCACCTATTTTATTTAATTTCTACATGAACGGTCTATCAAATAAATTAAGCTTATGTAAAACTGGCTGTATGGCTGGCAGTACAGTGATGAATCATCTTATGTACGCAGATGATTGTGTGATTTTTAGCCCGAGCTCAGCTGGTCTGCAGCAGCTCCTTAATGTGTGTTCTGTGTATGGAGAACAACAGGATGTAAAATATAACGATTCAAAAAGTGTTATTATGATCTGCAGAACCGTGGAAGATAGACATATGATTTTTCCTGACTTTAAACTGTCAGGTAATGTCCTGAATATCTGTAGTGAAGTGAAATATCTTGGTCATGTTATCACAGACCAACTGACAGATGACGAGGACATATATCATCAGTGTCGTATGTTGTATGTGAGAGCAAATGTATTGTCACGTAAATTCGGTTGTTGTACTGTTGGAGTGAAGTTGACTCTGTTCAAAATGTATTGTTCACCTTTGTACACTGCACATCTGTGGTTGACCTATAAAAAAGCCAGCCTTCAGAAACTACAAGTGGCATACAATGATGCTCTGAGGATACTGTTAAAAAGGCCCAGATGGACTAGCGCAAGTGAGATGTTTGTGAGTGCTGGAGTGAACACATTGCAATCTGTTTTGAGAAATATAATGTACAGGTTTATTTGTCGGTTAAATGATTCTGAAAATCAAATTGTTGTGGTACTGGTGAACATTATGTACAGTGCCACACGCTGCACGTCTCAGTTTTGGGAACACTGGTATAAGTGTCTCTTAAAATGAGTCATTAGACTATTTTTTTATCTTTGTGTTTTTTAATCTTTTTTGTACTGTGTCTTTTGATTGTATTTTTGTATGGACCTTGAGTCTGGAATAAAGCATATCTATCTATCTATCTATCTATCTATCTAATAATAATAATAATAATGTTGGGGCAAAAAATCTAAAGATGAGTTTTCCATTAGCTCATTCCGTCCATTCATTCTTATTTGTTTGCCCCATGGGAAGGCTTAAGCAGATGTCAGACTCCCAGCTGTCCTTTAAACAATCCAAAGAGTGTGTTGATTTATGCTTAGAATTTATTGCAAAATAACAAAATTCAAAGAAAAGATGACATAGAGTCGTTGAGTTTTATCAGCAAATATCAGAGGCCATTCCCCTGCTCATCCTGCAGCCGCGGTCAATGACAGTGTCGCTGCTCTCCGCCTTCTCGCATCATACGTCACCAACACCAACTTAAAGACTAGCATCGTCCTCTCCACCTGAGGAGGGAGGAAGGCGCACACTTAATATTTTGCTAATAAACAACACAAATGGTAAATAAACTTAAATGCAGCTCCTACAGGTACTAATGTTATTACTGGTACTACTGGTACTACTGGTACTACTGGTACTACTGGTACACCTGGTACTACTGGTACTACTGATACACCTGGTACTACTGGTCTACTCCCACGCCCAGGTGGATGGTACTACGGGTACATCTGGTAATACTGGTACACCTGGTACTACTGGTACTACTGGTATTACTGGGACTACTGGTACTTCTGGTACACATGGTACTACTGGTACTACTGGTACACATGGTACTACTGGTACTACTGGTCCACTCCCACGGCCTGGTGGATGTGTGGAGGAGGATGCACGCAGACTGCAGGCAGTACACCTGGTACTACTGGTACTACTGGTACTACTGGTACTACTGGTACACCTGGTACTCCTGGTACTACTGGTACTACTGGTCCACTCCCACGGCTGGTGAATGTGTGGAGGAGGATGCACGCAGACTGCAGGCAGTACACCTGGTACTATTGGTACAACTGATACTACTGGTACACCTGGTACTACTGGTGCTACTGGTCTACTCCCACGGCCTGGTGGATGTGTGGATGAGGATGCACACAGATTGCAGGCAGTACACCTGGTGCTACTGGTACTACTAGTACTACGTATACTACTGGTACTACTGGTACACCTGGTACTACTGGTACTACTGGTACTACTGGTACTACAGATACGCCTGGTACTACTGGTACTAATGGTACTACTGGTACTACTGGTCCACTCCACGGCCTGGTGGATGTGTGGATGAGGATGCACGCAGACTGCAGTCAGTACAGCTGGTACTACTGGTACTACTGGTACACCTGGTACTACTGGTACTACTGGTAATACTGGTACTACTGGTACTACTGGTCTACTCCAACGGCCTGGTGGATGTGTGGAGGAGGATGCACGCAGACTGCAGGCAGTACACCTGGTACTACTGGTACTACTGGTACTAATGGTCCACTCCCACGGCCTGGTGGATGTGTGGAGAAGGATGCACGGACACTGCAGTCAGTAAACCTTGTACTACTGGTACTCCTGGTACTACTGCTACTCCTGGTACTACTGGTACTACTGGTACACCTGGTTCTACTGCTACTACTGGTACTACTGGTACACCTGGTACTACTGGTACTACTAGTCCACTCCCACTTTCTGGTGGATGTGTGGAGGAGGATGCACGCAGACTGCAGGCAGTACACCTGGTACTACTGGTACTACTGGTACTACTGGTACTACTGGTACTAGTGGTACTACTGGTACTACAGGTACTACTGGTACACCGGGTACTCCTGGTACTGCTGGTACTACTAATCCACTCCCACGGCTTGGTGGATGTGTGGAGGAGGATGCACGCAGACTGCAGGCAGTACACCTGGTACTACTGGTACATCTGGTACTACTGGTACACCTGGTACTACTGGTACTACTGGTACTACTGGTACACCTGGTACTATTGGTACTACTGGTACTACTGGTAAACCTGGCACTACTGGTACACCTGGTACTACTGGTACTACTGGTACTACTGGTCCACTCTCACGGCCTGGTGGATGTGTGGAGGAGGATGCACGCAGACTGCAGGCAGTACACCTGGTACTACTGGTACTACTGGTACACCTGGTACTACTGGTACTACGGGTACACCTGGTACACCTGGTAATACTGGTACTACTGTTAATACTGTTACTCCGGGTACAACTGGTACTACTGGTCTACTCCCATGGCCTGGTGGATGGTACTACGGGTACTACTGGTACTACTGGTACTACTGGTACTACTGGTACTACTGGTACTACTGGTACACCTGGTACTACTGGTACTACTGGTACTACTGGTATACCTGGTACTACTGGTACTACTGGTCAACTCCCACGGCCTGGTGGATGTGTGGAGGAGGATGCACGCAGACTGCAGGCAGTACACCTGGTACTACTGTTACACCTGGTACTACTGGTACTACTGGTAAACCTGGTACTACTGGTACTGAAGGTACACCTGGTACTACTGGTACACCTGGTACACCTGGTACTACTGGTACTGAAGGTACACCTGGTACTACTGGTACACCTGGTACACCTGGTACTACTGGTACACCTGGTACACCTGGTACTACTGGTACTACGGGTACTACTGGTACTACTGGTACACCTGGTACACCTGGTACTACTGGTACTACGGGTACTACTGGTACTACTGGTACACCTGGTACTACTGGTACTACTGGTCTACTCCCACGTCCTGGTGGATGTGTGGAGGACGATGCACGCAGACTGCAGGCAGTACACCTGGTACTACTGGTACTACTGGTACACCTGGTACTACTGGTACTACTGGTAATACTGGTACTACTGATACACATGGTACTACGGGTACTACTGGTAAACAAGGTACTATTGGTGCTACTGGTACTAATGCTACTACTGATCTACTCCCACGGCCTGGTGGATGTGTGGAGAAGGATGCACGCAGACTGCAGTCAGTGCACCTGGTACTACTGTTAGACCTGGCACTACTGGTACTACTGGTACTACTGGTACTACTGGTACTACTGGCACTACTGGTCTACTCCCACGGCCTGGTGGATGTGTGGAGGAGGATGCACGCAGACTGCAGGCAGTACACCTGTACGATTGGTACTACTGGTACTACCGGTACTACTGGTACTACTGGCACTACTGGTCTACTCCCACGGCCTGGTGGATGTGTGGAGGAGGATGCACGCAGACTGCAGGCAGTACACCTGGTACTACTGCTACACCTGGTACACCTGGTACACCTGGTACTACTGGTACTACTGTTACTACTGGTAATACTGGTACTACTGGTACTACTGGTACACCTAATAATAATAATATTAATAATGAATTTAATTTATAATGCACTTTCCATTCGGAAATCTCAAAGTGCTTACAAGGAAAAAAAAAAAAAAAAAAAAAAAAAAAAAAAATTATCAAAGCTGGCATATGCTTTGTTAAAAAGGTGAGTTTTAAGTCCTCTCTTGAAAGTGTCAACTGTCTGTGGTTCTCTCAGGTGGGTGGGGAGGGTGTTCCACAGTTTAGGGGCAACGGAGGAGAAGGCCCGGTCACCCATAGTGACCAGCTTGGTTTTGGTGGGTTTGAGGAGGTGGTTGTTTGCTGAACGGGTGCGGGTGGGGGGCTGAGGATGAATCAGCTCCTTGAGGTAAGGGGGAGCGTTGCCGTGGATGCATTGGTAGGTGAGTAGGGAGATCTTGTATTCAGTCCGGGAGGAGATGGGGAGCCAGTGCAGTGAGTGGAGGATGGGAGTGATGTGGTCATATTTGCGCACTCTCATCAGGATCCTAGCAGCACTGTTCTGTATGTATTGGAGCTTTTGAAGGCTCTTGCTTGGGATCCCGATGAGAAGTGCGTTGCAGTAGTCTAGCCTGGAGGAGACGAAGGCGTGGACCAGTTTTTCTGCATCTTTCGGGGACAGGATGGGGCGGAGTTTGGCGATGTTTTTGAGGTGGAAGAAGGAAGTTTGACGGAGGTGATTGATGTGGGCCTCATAGTTGAGGTGGGGGTCCATTCTGACACCCAGGTTGGTGATGACGGATGACAGAGGGATATCCTGGCCAGAAAAGGTGATGCATGTGATGGGAGATGACTTGACCTGGTGTGGGGTGCCGATGAGCATGGCTTCCGTTTTGCTGCTGTTGATCTGTAAAAAGTGTTGTTTCATCCACGCCTTGATCTCCTCCAGGCAGATGGTGAGTGTGGATGAAGTTGACTCTGCAGATGATGGGTCCAGTTTTAAGTAAAGCTGTGTGTCATCAGCATAGCAGTGGAAGGCCAAGCCGTGCCTGCTGATGACACTGCCGAGGGGGAGCATGTACAGGGTGAAGAGGGTGGGGCCGAGTACAGATCCTTGAGGGACACCACAGGTGACGGGCTGGGTCCGGGATTTAACGCCTCCCAAGGAGATGCACTCGGTTCTTTCTGTGAGGTAGGAACTGAACCAGTCCAGGGCGGTATTGTGGAGTCCGATGGTGGAGTGAAGGCGGTGTAGCAGGATGGTGTGGTCGACGTTGTCAAAAGCGGCTGTGAGATCCAGGAGGATGAGGAGGGAGGGGGAGCCGCCATCAGCTGCCAATAGAAGGTCATTGGTGACCCTGACCAGAGCTGTTTCAGTACTGTGGGCGGAGCGGAAACCAGACTGGAATTTTTCAGCCAGGTTATTGCCGTTCAGGTGATGTTGTAGTTGAGTGGCAACTACTTTCTCCAGGACCTTGGAGAGGAACGGGAGGTTGGAGATGGGTCTGTAGTTGGCATGAAGTTCTGGGTCTAGGGTGGGTTTTTTGAGAAGTGGGGTGATGATGGCCGTTTTCAGAGCCGGGGGAACGTGGCCGGACTGAAGGGAGAGGTTAATTGCTTCTGTGATCAGGGGGCTTATGGCTTTGATGTGCAGTTTGACCAGGGATGTGGGAAGTGGGTCCAGGGAACAGGTGGAGGGCTTCATGCGGCCGATGGTGTCTTCAACCTCTTGCTGCGTGGTGGGAGAAAAGCAGCATAGAGGCTGGGAAGGCCCAGGCTGTGGGCTGGCTGTTGGGGCAGAAGAAGTAGGCGGGGCGGAAAGGGAGGAACGAATATTGTCAACTTTTGCTCTGAAAAACGTTAGGAATTTGTCACACTGTTCAGTTGTGGCTGCTCTGTTTGATGGGGTTTGTGGTTTTAGGAAGTGGTTTATGGTTGAAAAGAGCTGTTTTGAGTTGCCAGGGTTGTTATTGATGATGTTGGAGTAGAAATCAGTCCGTGTCTTTCTGAGGGCCTCGGAGTATGCCTTTTGATGGTCCCTGTAGGCCAGTTTGTGTACCGTTAGTCCAGAAGTAATGTGACGCCGTTCGAGGACACGCCCAGCCGCCTTCATTTTTCGTAGCTCGCTGTTGAACCATGGAGCTGAACGGGAAAATCTGACAGTTCTGCTTTGAAGTGGGGCATGTGTGTCAAGGAGACTGCTCAGTGATGAGTTGTAGAATTCCACCGACTCAGTGGTTGATGAATGGGTGGCAGAGGAGAGATGGTTGAGGTCTGCAGTCAGGGCATCTGGGTTTATGTTTTTTAAGCTTCTGAAGATAATTTGACGTTTGGGTTTAGTGTGGGAGGAGGGAAATGGCAGAATGAAGGAAATGGCCTTGTGATCGGACACTCCCATTTCATATGCGACCAGATTGCTGACCGGAGCAGTGTCAGCGATGACCAAATCAAGTGTGTGGCCCTTCCTGTGTGTGGGGACATGGGCATGCTGTGAGAGGTTGAGGGAGTTGATGAGTTGCAGGAATTCAGATGCAAAAGGGCAGGAGGGGTTGTCGACGTGGATGTTGGCATCTCCAAGGATTATTATGTTTGAGGATGAGGTGCAGAGTGATGTGAGAAGATCGTGGATTTCAGAAATGAAGACAGAATTTGGTTTCAGTTTGGGTGGCCGGTAGATAAGCAGTATTGTCATTTGGAAAGGTGGTTTCCACCTGGCACTAATGGTACACCTGGTACTATTGGTACTACTGGCACACCTGGTACTCCTGGTACTACTGGTACTACTGGTACTAGTGGTACTACTCCCAAGGCCTGGTGGATGTGTGGAGGAGAATCCATGCAGACTGCAGGCATTACACCTGGTACTACTGGTACTACTGGTACTACTGGTAAACCTGGTACACCTGGTACTACTGGTACTAGTGGTACTTCTGGTACTACTGGTACACCTGGTACTACTGGTACCACTGGTACTACTGGTACTACTGGTACACCTGGTACTACTGGGTTTACTGGTAATACTGATAATACTGGTACTACTGGTACTACAGGTACACCTGGTACTACTGGTACTACTGGTACACCTGGTACTCCTGGTACTACTGGTACTACTGGTACTACTGTTACTACTGGTACTACTGGTACACCTGGTACTACTGGTACTAATGGTACTACTGGTACTACTGGTCCACTCCACGGCCTGGTGGATGTGTGGATGAGGATGCACGCAGACTGCAGGCAGTACAGCTGGTACTACTGGTACACCTGATACTACTGGTTTTACTGGTACAACTGGTAATACTGGTGCTACTGGTCTATTCCCACGGCCTGGTGGATGTGTGGATTAGCATGCACACAGACTGCAGGCAGTACACCTGGTACTACTGGTACTACTAGTACACCTGGTACTACCGGTACTAATGGTACTACTGGTACTACTGGTCCACTCCACGGCCTGGTGGATGTGTGGATGAGGATGCACGCAGACTGCAGGCAGTACAGCTGGTACTACTGGTACTACGGTTACACCTGGTACTACTGGTACTACTGCTACACCTGGTACTACTGGTACTACTTGTACACCTGGTTCTACTGCTACTACTGGTACTACTGGTACACCTGGTACTCCTGGTACTACTGGTCCACTTCCACTTTCTGGTCAGGATGCACGCAAACTGCAGGCAGTACACCTGTTACTACTGGTACTATTGGTACTACTGGTACTACTGGTACACCTAGTACTAATGAACTACTGGTACTACTGGTACACCTTGTATTACTGGTACTACTGGCACTACTGGTACTACTGGTACTACTGGTCCACTCCCACGGCCTGGTGGATGTTTGGAGGAGGATGCACGCAGACTGCAGGCAGTACACCTGGTACTACTGGTACACCTGGTACTCCTGGTACTACTGATCCTACTGGTCTACTCCAACGGCCAGGTGGATGTGTGGAGGAGGATGCACGCAGACTGCAGGCAGTACACCTGGCACTATTGGTACTACTGGTACACCTGGTACTACTGGTACTACTGGTACTACTGGTACACCTGGTACTCCTGGTACAACTGGTACTACTGCTACTACTGGTACTACTTGTACTACTGGTACAGTCTAGTAATACTGGTACTACTGGCACTACTGGTACTACTGGTAAAACTGGTACACCTGGTACTCCTGGTACTACTGGTACAACTGGTCCACTCCCACGGCCTGGTGGATGTTTGGAGGAGGATGCACGCAGACTGCAGGCAGTACACCTGGTACTATTGGTACACCTGGCACACCTGGTACTACTGGTACTACTGGTACTACTGGTACTACTGGTACACCTGGTACTACTGGTACACTTAGTACTACTGGTACTACTGGTACACCTGTTACTACTGGTACACCTGGTACTACTGGTACTACTGGTACACCTGGTACTACTGGTACTACTGGTACACCTGTTACTACTGGTACACCTGGTACTACTGGTACTACTGGTACTACTGGTACACTTAGTACTACTGTTACTACTGGTACACATGTTACTACTGGTACACCTGGTACTACTGGTACTACTGGTACTTCTGGTACACCTGGTACTACTGGTACTACTGGTACTACTGGCACTACTGGTCTACTCCCATGTCCTGGTGGATGTGTGGAGGAGGATGCACGCAGACTGCAGGCAGTTAACCTGGTACTACTGGTACTACTGGTACACCTGGTACTACTGGTACTACTGGTACTACTTGTAATACTGGTACTACTGGTACTACTGGTACACCTAGTACTAATGATACTACTGGTACTACTGATCTACTCCAACGGCCTGGTGTATGTGTGGAGGAGGATGCACGCAGACTGCAGGCAGTACACCTGGTACTACTATTACTACTGGTAATACTGGTCCACCTGGTACTCCTGGTACTACTGGTCCACTCGCACGGCTTGGTGGATGTGTGGAGGAGGATGAACGCAGACTGCAGGCAATACACCTGTTACTATTGGTACTACTGGTACTACTGGTACTACTGTTACTACTGGTAAACCTGGTACTACTGGTACAACTGGTAATACTGGTACTACTGGTACACCTGGTACTACTGGTACTACTGGTAATACTGGTACTACTGTTACTACTGGTAAACCTGGTACTACTGGTACTACTGGTACTACTGGTCCACCTGGTACTACTGATACACCTGGTACTACAGGTACTACTGGTACAACTGGTACTCCTGGTACAACTGGTAATACTGGTACTACTGATACTACTGGTACTACTGGTAAACCTGGTAATACTGGTACTACTGGCACTACTGGCACTACTGGTAGTACTGGCACTACTGGTACTACTGATACTACTGGTACACCTAGTACTACTGGTACTACTGGTACAACTGGTACTACTGGTACAACTGGTACTACTGGTAATACTGGTACTACAGGTACTACTGGTACACCTGGTACTACTGGTCTACTCACACAGCCTGGTGGATGTGTGGAGAAGGATCCATGCAGACTGCAGGCAGTACACCTTTTACTACTGGTACTACTGGTACACCTGGTACTACTGGTACTACTGGTACTACTGGTACACCTGGTACTCCTGGTACAACTGGTACTACTGCTACTACTGGTACTACTGGTCCACTCCCACGGCCTGGTGGATGTTTGGAGGAGGATGCACGCAGACTGCAGGCAGTACACCTGGTACTACTGGTACACCTGGTACTCCTGGTACTACTGATCCTACTGGTCCTACTGGTACTACTGGTCCACTCGCACGACCTGGTGGATGTGTGGAGAAGGATGCACGGAGACTGCAGGCAGTACACCTGGTACTACTGGTACTATTGGTACTACTGGTACGGTCTAGTAATACTGGTACTACTGGTACACCTCGTACTACTGGTACTACTGGCACTACTGGTCTACTCCCACAGCCTGTTGGATGTGTGGAGGAGGATGCATGCAGACTGCAGGAAGTACACCTGGTACTACTGGTACTAATAGTACTCCTGGTACTACAGGTACTACTGATACTACTGATCCTACTGGTACTACTGGTAATACTGGTACACCTGCTACTACTGGTACTACTGTTACACCTGGTACTACTGGTACACCTGGTAATACTGGTACTACTGGTACATCTAGTACTACTGGTACTACTGGTACTACTGGTCCACCTGGTACTACTGATACACCTGGTACTACAGGTACTACTGGTACACCTGGTACTCCTAGTACAACTGGTAATACTGGTACTACTGGTACTACTGGTACACCTGGTACTACTGGTACTACTGGTACTACTGGCACTACTGGCACTACTGGTAGTACTGGCACTAATGGTACTACTGGTAGACCTAGTACTACTGGTACTACTTGTACAACTGGTACTACTGGTAATACTGGTACTACTGGTACTACTGGTACACCTGGTACTACTGGTACTACTGGTCTATTCCCACATTCTGGTGGATGTGTGGAGGAGGATGCACGCCGACTGCAGGCAGTACACCTGGCACTACTGGTACTACTGGTACTACTGGTACAGTCTAGTAATACTGGTACTACTGGCACTACTGGCACTGCTGGTCTACTCAAACAGCCTGGTGGATGTGTGGAGAAGGATCCATGTACTCCTGGTACAACTGGTACTACTGATACTACTGGTACTACTGGTCCACTCCCACGGCCTGGTGGATGTTTGGAGGAGGATGCATGCAGACTGCAGGCAGTAAACCTGGTACTACTGGTACACCTGGTACTCCTGGTACTACTGATACTACCGGTCCTACTGATCGTACTGGTACTACTGGTAATACTGGTACACCTGCTACTACTGGTACTACTGTTACACCTGGTACTACTGGTACACCTGGTAATACTGGTACTACTGGTACACCTAGTACTACTGGTACTACTGGTACACCTGGTAATAATGGTACACCTGGCACTACTGCTATTACTGGTACTACTGGTACAGTCTAGTAATACTGGTACTACTGGCACTACTGGCACTGCTGGTCTACTCAAACAGCCTGGTGGATGTGTGGAGAAGGATCCATGTACTCCTGGTACAACTGGTACTACTGCTACTACTGGTACTACTGGTCCACTCCCACGGCCTGGTGGATGTTTGGAGGAGGATGCATGCAGACTGCAGGCAGTAAACCTGGTACTACTGGTACACCTGGTACTCCTGGTACTACTGATACTACTGGTCCTACTGGTCTACTCCCACGGCCTGGTGGATGTGTGGAGGAGGATGCACCTAGACTGGAGGCAGTACACCTGGTACTACTGGTACACCTGGTACTACTGGTACTACTGGTACACCTCGTACTACTGTTACTACTGGTAATACTGGCACTACTGGTCCTACTGGTCTACTCAAACGGCCTGGTGGATGTGTGGAGGAGGATGCACGCAGACTGCAGGCAGTACACCTGGCACTACTGGTACTACTGGTACACCTGGTACTACTGGTACTACTGGTACTACTGGTAATACTGGTAATACTGGTATTAATGGTACACCTGGTACTACTGGTCTACTCCAACGGCCCTGTGAATGTGAGGAGGAGGATGCACGCAGACTGCAGTCAGTACACCTGGCACTACTGGTACTACTGGTACACATGGTACTACTGGTACTACTGGTCCACTCCCACTGCCTGGTGGATGTGTGGAGGAGGATGCACGCAGACTGCAGGCAATACACCTGGTACTACTTGTATTACTGGTACTACTGGCACTACTGGTACACCTGGTACTACTGGTAACACGGGTGCTACTGGTACTACTGGTACACCTGGTACTACTGGTACTACATGTCTATTCCCATGTCCTGGTGGATGTGTGGAGGAGGATGCACGCAGACTGCAGGCAGTACAACTGGCACTACTGGTACACCTGGTACAACTGGTACTACTGCTAATACTGGTACTACTGGTACACCTCGTACTACTGGTACTACTGGCACTACTGGTCTACTCCCATAGCCTGGTGGATGTGTGGAGGAGGATGCACGCAGACTATAGGCAGTACACCTGGTACTACTGGTACACCTGGTACAACTGGTACTACTGCTAATACTGGTACTACTGGTACACCTGGCACTACTGCTATTACTGGTACTACTGGTACAGTCTAGTAATACTGGTACTACTGGCACTACTGGCACTGCTGGTCTACTCAAACAGCCTGGTGGATGTGTGGAGAAGGATCCATGTACTCCTGGTACAACTGGTACTACTGCTACTACTGGTACTACTGGTCCACTCCCACGGCCTGGTGGATGTTTGGAGGAGGATGCATGCAGACTGCAGGCAGTAAACCTGGTACTACTGGTACACCTGGTACTCCTGGTACTACTGATACTACTGGTCCTACTGGTCTACTCCCACGGCCTGGTGGATGTGTGGAGGAGGATGCACCTAGACTGGAGGCAGTACACCTGGTACTACTGGTACACCTGGTACTACTGGTACTACTGGTACACCTCGTACTACTGTTACTACTGGTAATACTGGCACTACTGGTCCTACTGGTCTACTCAAACGGCCTGGTGGATGTGTGGAGGAGGATGCACGCAGACTGCAGGCAGTACACCTGGCACTACTGGTACTACTGGTACACCTGGTACTACTGGTACTACTGGTACTACTGGTAATACTGGTAATACTGGTATTAATGGTACACCTGGTACTACTGGTCTACTCCAACGGCCCTGTGAATGTGAGGAGGAGGATGCACGCAGACTGCAGTCAGTACACCTGGCACTACTGGTACTACTGGTACACATGGTACTACTGGTACTACTGGTCCACTCCCACTGCCTGGTGGATGTGTGGAGGAGGATGCACGCAGACTGCAGGCAATACACCTGGTACTACTTGTATTACTGGTACTACTGGCACTACTGGTACACCTGGTACTACTGGTAACACGGGTGCTACTGGTACTACTGGTACACCTGGTACTACTGGTACTACATGTCTATTCCCATGTCCTGGTGGATGTGTGGAGGAGGATGCACGCAGACTGCAGGCAGTACAACTGGCACTACTGGTACACCTGGTACAACTGGTACTACTGCTAATACTGGTACTACTGGTACACCTCGTACTACTGGTACTACTGGCACTACTGGTCTACTCCCATAGCCTGGTGGATGTGTGGAGGAGGATGCACGCAGACTATAGGCAGTACACCTGGTACTACTGGTACACCTGGTACAACTGGTACTACTGCTAATACTGGTACTACTGGTACACCTGGTACTCCTGGTACTTCTGGTACTACTGGTCTACTCCCACGGCCTGGTGCATGTGTGGAGGAGGATAAACGCATACTGCAGGCAGTATACCTGGTACTACTGGTATTACTGGTACTACTGGTACACCTGTTACTACTGGTACACCTGTTACTACTGGTAATACTGGTACAACTGGTATTACTGGTACTACTAGTACTACTGCTACTACTGGTACTACTGGTACAGTCTAGTAACACCTGTTATTACTGGTACACCTGTTACTACTGGTACACCTGGTACTACTGGTACAACTGGTAAACCTGGTAATACTGGTACACCTGGTACTACTGGTCTATTCCCGTGTCCTGGTGGATGTTTGGAGGAGGATGCACGCAGACTGCAGGCAGTACACCTGGTACTACTGGTACTATTGGTACACCTGGTACTACTGGTACTACTGGTACTACTGGTACTACTGGTAATACTGGTACTACTGGTATTACTGGTACACCTGGTACTACTGGTCTACTCTAACGGACTGGTGGATGTGTGGAGGAGGATGCACGCAGACTGCAGGCAGTACACCTGGTACTACTGGTACAACTGGTACTACTGCTACTACTGGTACTACTGGTACACCTGGTACTTCTGGTATTACTGGTACTACTGGTACTACTGGTACTACTGGTACTACTGGTCCACTCCCACGGCGTGGTGGATGTGTGGAGGAGGATGCACACAGACTGCAGGGAGTACACCTGGTACTACTGGTACTACTGGTACTACTGGTACTCCTGGTACTCCTGGTACTCCTGGTACTAATGGTACTACTGGTACACTCCCACGACCTGGTGGATGTGTGGAGAAGGATGCACGCAGACTTCAGGCAGTTCACCTGGCACTACTGGTACTACTGGTACAACTGGTACTACTCATACACCTGGTAATCCTGGTGCTACTGGTACTACTGGTACACCTGGTACTACTGGTACTCCTGGTACTACTGGTACTACTGTTACTACTGGTCTACTCCCACGGCCTGGTGGAAGTGTGGAGGAGAATGCACGCAGACTGCAGGCAGTACACCGTGTACTACTGGTACACCTGGTATTCCTGGTAATACTGGCACTACTGGTAAAACTGGTACACCTGGTACTACGGGTACTACTGGTACTACCGGTACACCTGGTACTATTGGTACTACTGGTACACCTGGTACTAATGGTACTTCCGGTACTACTGGTCCACTCCCACGACCTGGTGGATGTGTGGAGAAGGATGCACGCAGACTGCAGGCAGGCAGTACACCTGGTACTACTGGTATTACTGGTACTACTGGTACACCTGTTACTACTGGTACACCTGTTACTACTGGTACTACTGGTACACCTGGTACTACTGGTACTACTGGTACTACTGCTACTACTGGTACTACTGGTCTACTCCCACGGCCGGCTGGATGTGTGGAGGAGGATGCACGCAGACTGCAGGCAGTACACCTGGTACTACTGGTACTATTGGTACTACTGGTACTACCGGTACACCTGGTACTATTGGTACTACTGGTACACCTGGTACTAATGGTACTTCCGGTACTACTGGTCCACTCCCACGGCCTGGTGGATGTTTGGAGGAGGATGCACGCAGACTGCAGGCAGTACACCTGGTACACCTGGTACTACTGGTACTACTGGTACTACTGCTACTACTGGTACTACTGGTCTACTCCCACGGCCGGCTGGATGTGTGGAGGAGGATGCACGCAGACTGCAGGCAGTACACCTGGTACTACTGGTACTATTGGTACTACTGGTACACCTGGTACTACAGGTATTTCTGGTACTACTGGTCCACTCCCACGACCTGGTGGATGTGTGGAGAAGGATGCACGCAGACTGCAGGCAGTACACCTGGTACTACTTGTATTACTGGTACTACTGGTACACCTGTTATCACTGGTACTACTGGTACTACTGGTACTACTGGTACACCTGGTACTACTGGTACTACTCGTACTACTGCTAACTACTGGTACTACTGGTCTACTCCCACGGCCGGCTGGATATGTGGAGGAGGATGCACGCAGACTGCAGGCAGTACACCTGGTACTACTGGTACTATTGGTACTACTGGTACACCTGGTACTACAGGTACTTCTGGTACTACTGGTCCACTCCCACGACCTGGTGGATGTGTGGAGAAGGATGCACGCAGACTGCAGGCAGTACACCTGGTACTACTTGTATTACTGGTACTACTGGTACACCTGTTACTACTGGTACTACTGGTACTACTGGTACACCTGGTACTACTGGTACTACTGGTCTATTCCCGTGTCCTGGTTGATGTGTGGAGGAGGATGCACGTAGACTGCAGGAAGTACACCTGGCACTAATGGTACTACTGGTACTACTGGTACACCTCGTACTACTGGTACTACTGGCACTACTGGTCTACTCCCACAGCCTGTTGGATGTGTGGAGGAGGATCCATGCAGACTGCAGGCAGTACACCTGGTACTACTGGTACTAATAGTACTCCTGGTACTACTGGTACTACTGATACTACTGATCCTACTGGTACTACTGGTAATACTGGTACACCTGGTAATACTGGTACTACTGGTACACCTAGTACTACTGGTACTACTGGTACACCTGGTAATAATGGTACACCTGGTACTACTGCTATTACTGGTACTACTGGTACTACTGGTCTACTCCCACAGCCTGTTGGATGTGTGGAGGAGGATGCACGCAGACTGCAGGCAGTACACCTGGTACTACTGTTACTACTGGTACACCTGGTAATACTGGTACTACTGGTACACCTCGTACTACTGGTACTACTGGTCCTACTGGTCTACTCCAACGGCCTGGTGGATGTGTGGAGGAAGATGCACGCAGACTGCAGGCAGTACACCTGGCAGTACTGGTACTACTGGTACTACTGGTACTACTGGTACACCTGGTACTACTGGTACTACTGGTACTACTGGTGTACTCCAACGGCCTGGTGGATGTGTGGAGGAGGATCCATGCAGACTGCAGGCAGTACACCTGGTACTACTGTTACTACTGGTACTACTTCTCCACTCCCACTACCTGTTGGATGTGTGGAGAAGGATATACGCAGACTCCAGGCAGTACACCTGGTACTACTGGTACACCTGGTACTACTGTTACTACTGGTAAAACTGGTACTACTGCTACTACTGGTACTACTCGTACACTTGGTACTCCTGGTACTACTGGTCCACTCCCATGGCCTGGTGGATGTGTGGAGAAGGATGCACACAGACTGCAGGGAGTACACCTGGTACTACTGGTACTACTGGTACTACTGGTACACCTGGTACTACTGGTACTACTGGTACTACTGTTACTACTGGTCTACTCCCACGGCCTGGTGGATGTGTGGAGGAGGATGCACGCAGACTGCAGGCAGTACACCGTGTACTACTGGTACACCTGGTATTCCTGGTAATACTGGTACTACTGGTAAAACCGGTACACCTGGTACTATTGGTACTACTGGTACACCTGGTACTAATGGTACTTCCGGTACTACTGGTCCACTCCCACGACCTGGTGGATGTGTGGAGAAGGATGCACGCAGACTGCAGGCAGTACACCTGGTATTACTGGTATTACTGGTACTACTGGTACACCTGTTACTACTGGTACACCTGTTACTGCTGGTACTACTGGTACACCTGGTGCTAGTGGTAGTACTGGTACTACTGCTACTACTGGTACTACTGGTCCACTCCCACGGCCTGGTGGATGTTTGGAGGGGGATGCACGCAGACTGCAGGCAGTACACCTGGTACTACTGGTACACCTGGCACTCCTGGTACTACTGATACTACTGGTCCTACTGGTTTTTTCAGGCTCATTGACTGCTTGCTTATTGGGTAACGTATTGCGTCACGCATCGCGTCACTTCCTGGTGTTTGCGGTCTGTTGCTGCTGCACGGCGTGCAGGCTCAGATCTCTCCCGACTTTTTATCTAAAACTTAGACTGTTTTCTGGTAAAATAGCACTATATCTGGTACATTACTGTCTTTATTTCAACACTCGCTCATTTTCTCTTCCGTAACTTTCACTGTCACCAATCACCGATACATTTTCTGTCCGTTAGCCTCCGTCACCTCTTTCCTGCTCAGTGTGTGAAATGTTTAGTTATTCCTCTGCCTCCTTTAGTGAAGACGGTAAGTGCTTAAAGTGTAGCTTATTTGCAGGGCTGGAGGCGAGGCTCAGTCAGTTAGAGGTCCGGTTCGGCCAACTAAGCCATAGTCTGAGAGCCTCCTCAGCTAACCAGGCTAAGCTAGCGGCGGACCAGCCCGTAGCAGCTGAGCGTAGCCGCTCCCCTGCAGCTCCCGAGCAGCCGGCCAGGCAGGGCAGCTGGGTGACGGTTCGGAGGAAGACTAGTCTTAAAGGGCTCACGGAACACCACCACCCGCTTCATGTGTCTAACCGTTTTTCCCCACTCAGCGACACATCTGTTGAGAAACCGACCCTGGTGATTGGAGACTCTATTGTGAGACATGTGAGGCCGACTCCAGAGACCATAGTTAGGTGTATCCCGGGGGCCAGAGCGGGCGACATAGAAGCAAATTTGAAGCTACTGGCAAAGGGTAATCGTAAATATGGTAAAGTTATCATCAATGTCGGAGCTAACGACTCCGGTCTTCGCCAGTCGGAAGTAACTAAAATGAATATTGTCTCGGTGTGTAACTACGCCAAAACCATGTCGGACTCCGTAGGTTTTTCTGGCCCCCTCCCCAATCTGACCAGCGATGACATGTTTAGTCGCATGCTCTCGCTCCGCCGCTGGTTGTCTCAGTGGTGTTCAGAAAACGACGTGGACTTTATTGACAACTGGGAGACATTCTGGGGAAAGCCCGGTCTGATTAGAAGGGACGGCATTCATCCCACCCGAGATGGTGCAGCTCTTATGTCTAGAAATCTGGCCAATGTTATTAGACACTCCCCCTGACAATGCAGGGTCCAGGCCAGGATGCACAGCTGTAGTTTAACACACTTCTCTGCTGCTTCTCGAGGACCAACGCCTGCCAACAAAACTGTAGGATTGCATTATGTAATTAGCGACTCTAAAACTGTAGGATTACATGATATTGGCGACTCTGGCCAGGTGCCTAGCAAAATAGAAGTGGTTGCAGTTCCCCGCCCTCCAAAAGTTCACCAGGTGCAGCGTTATAGAGGCGTTAACCAAAATAACCTTGTAAAAATTAAAACCAATGTACATTTGGTACCAATTACAGACCGAAAAATTAGATGCGGACTACTAAATATACGATCATTAAGCTCTAAGTCTCTGTTAGTAAATGATATAATTACAGAGAGCAGGAGTGATATTTTCTGCTTAACAGAAACATGGTTACAGGAGGAAGAGTATGTTAGTTTGAATGAATCAACTCCGCCCGGCTACTTTAATCATCACATTCCTAGAAGCACGGGCCGAGGCGGAGGAGTCGCAGCAATTTATAACTCCGGTCTCCAAACAAAAATTGAACCTAAGTGCAACTATAATACATTTGAAAGCCTCATGCTTGGTCTGAAATTTCCGAGCTGGAAATCAGAGAAGCCAGTTGTGTTAGTGGTAGTGTACCGGCCCCCTGCTGGTGCATATCTAGAGTTTTTGTCTGAATTTTCAGATTTCCTTTCTGGATTATTGATCAGCACAGATAAATTCATCATAGTGGGTGATTTTAACATTCATATGGATGTTGAAAGCGATAATCTTAAATTAGCCTTCGATTCTCTCGATCTCGTTCTCACCTACGGTGTTGAAACTGATGGTCTGTTGGTGTCACCTGTAAACTCCCTTTTATCCGACCATTACTTAATAACGTTTGAATTTAATTTTGTTGATGTTGAAGTGCAAAATAGGAGGTATTATTTTAGCAGATGTTTGTCTGATGAAGTTATTGTTAAATTTAGGGAGGCCATTGCTTATCTTATGACAGTGCGAAATAGTGATGTAGTCGAGGCCAGTGACCCGGGTTCTACCTCTGCAGATGTTGATTTCCTTGCTAGTAACACTGCTGATTTGTTGCATTCAGCTTTAGATGAAGTTGCTCCTCTGAAAAGGAGGGTTTCTAGCCACAGGAGCTTAACTCCCTGGTATAATTAAGATATCCACATGTTGAAACAAAACGTGCGTAAAATGGAAAGGAAGTGGTACTCTTGTAGGTCTGTAGACTCTCATCGTGAATGGAAAGATATTCTAATAGTATATAAAAAAGCCATTCGCAAAGCCAGAACAGCTTATTATTCAACGTTGATAGAGGATAATAAAAGTAACCCACGTTTTCTGTTCAGCACTGTAGCCAGGCTGACAAAGAGTCACAACTCTGTTGAGCCGTGCATTCCTGCAGCTCTCAGTAGTGAGGACTTTATGAGCTTCTTCAACAGTAAAATCACGAGAATTAGAGAAGAAATCAACCAGCCGGTTGTAGGTGTTTCTTCAGCTCTAGCGACTTCCCTAGGCTCTGACTTGACTCTAGACTGTTTTGATCCTATAGACCTCCCTGAGCTGACCTCACTCGTCAATAGAGCTAAGTCAACCACGTGTATGTTAGACCCCATCCCGACTCGACTATTCAAAAATGTTTTTTCTCTTATTGGTGTGACAATACTGGACCAAATCAACCTATCCCTAAGCTTAGGATATGTACCACAGGTTTTCAAAGTCGCAGTAATTAAACCTTTACTTAAAAAACCTTCTCTTGACCCAGACACCTTAGCTAATTATAGACCAATTTCCAACCTTCCATTTGTGTCTAAAATTCTGGAAAAGGCAGTTTCAAGCCAGTTATGTGACTATTTGTATAGAAATGATCTGTTTGAAGTCTTTCAGTCAGGGTTCAGAATGCATCATAGCACAGAGACAGCACTGGTTCGAGTCACGAATGACCTCCTTATGGCCTCAGATAAGGGATTAGTGTCCATACTGGTTCTACTGGACCTCAGTGCTGCTTTTGACACTATAGATCATGGCGTTTTACTGCACAGGTTAGAGCATGTTGTTGGGATTAAAGGGACAGCTCTATGTTGGTTTAAATCATATCTATCTGACAGGTTCCAGTTTGTTCATGTACATGAGGTTTCTTCAGAACAGTCAAGGGTCTGCTATGGTGTTCCGCAGGGTTCAGTGCTAGGGCCAATCTTGTTCAGTTTATACATGCAGCCATTGGGAAGTATAATCCAGAATCACGGCATACACTTTCATTGTTATGCTGATGATACGCAGCTCTACTTGTCTATGAAGCCGGATGAAACAGAACCGTTAGTTAAACTTCAGGCATGTCTTAGGGACATCAAGGACTGGATGTCCAGAAATTTCTTGCTTCTAAATTCAGATAAAACAGAGGTTATCATTCTTGGTCCAGAGCATCTTAGGAAGGGATTAGATGGTGTTGCGATGGCTTCCAGTGCAACTGTGAGAAACCTTGGTGTTATTTTCGATCAGGATTTGTCGTTTAAACCATATGTCAATCAGGTTTGTAAAATAGCCTTTTTCCATCTCCGTAATATTGCAAAGATTAGGAAAATCCTCTCGCGGAGTGATGCAGAAAAACTAGTTCATGCGTTTGTATCTTCTAGACTAGATTACTGTAATGTGTTGTTAGCAGGATGTCCAAGTAATTTGCTGAATAGGCTCCAGCTGATCCAGAATGCAGCAGCACGAGTGCTGACAGGAATCAGCAGGAGAGACCACGTCTCTCCAGTGTTAGCGTCGCTCCATTGGTTACCCGTAAAATTCAGAATCCAATTTAAAATTTTATTACTTGCGTATAAAGCCCAAAACGGCTTAGCTCCGCATTATTTGCAAGACCTGATAGTGCCTTATGTTCCTGTCAGAGCTCTCCGTTCTCAGAGTGCAGGTTTACTCATAGTTCCTAGAGTATCCAAATGTAGATTTGGAGGGCGGGCGTTCTGCTATCAGGCACCATTACTATGGAACCAACTTCCAATCTGGGTTAAGGAGGCTGACACCACCTCCACCTTTAAAACTAAACTTAAAACCTGTTTAGTAAAGCCTATAGTTAGTGTTTAGTAAACCTCTAGCTGGTGTTGGTAAATCTCTAGGTAGTGTAAACTTTAGTGTGTCAGAGTCGCTCCTGTAGTTTCTTGTGCTGGCCCCCCCCCCTTCTCCTCCCTTTTCTCTCTTTTGTCCATGTTGCAGCATCCTTTGCCGGACACCGGAACCTGCAGTGTGGGAGTGAGGGGGGCAGGGTAACGGCCCCTTTTGGGCGGGGGAGAAGGTTCGTCCCTCAAGACTCCTCTCCCTGGCCCTGCCCCTTTTCAACCCTTCCCCGACCCTGCACCCCAACCTGGGACTTGATGATTGGGCCGGAGCTTCGGGAGCTGCGTGCTGGCCTGCAGTCCCCACCCCTGGTCATCCCGTTGCTGCTTCCACCTGCCTGCTGTGTGCTGTTGCCGTCCCTGACCCACCAGTCTGGCCCTCGGCAGGAGGGTCCCCCCTTACGAGCCTGGTCCTGCTCAAGGTTTCTTCCCTCCTAAAGGGGAGTTTTTCCTTGCCACTGTTTGACTTAAGGTTTTTCTCCCACTAGGGGAGTTTTTACCTGCCATTGTTTATGTAATAACTGCTCGGGGGTCATGTTCTGGGTATGGGTCTCTGGAAAGCGTCTAGAGACAACTCTGTTGTATTAGACTGCAGGCAGTACAACTGGTACTAGTGGTACTATTGGTACTACTGGTACACCTGGTACTACTGGTACTTCTGGTACTACTGGTCCACTCCCACGACCTGGTGGATGTGTGGAGAAGGATGCACCCAGACTGCAGGCAGCACACCTGGTACTACTTGTATTACTGGTACTACTGGTACACCTGTTACTACTGGTACTACTGGTACTACTGGTACACCTGGTACTACTGGTACTACTGGTCTATTCCCGTGTCCTGGTGGATGTGTGGAGGAGGATGCACGTAGACTGCAGGCAGTACACCTGGCACTAATGGTATTACTGGCACTACTGGTCCTACTGGTCTACACCAACGGCCTGGTGGATGTGTGGAGGAGGATGCACGCAGACTGCAGGCAGTACACCTGGCACTACTGTTACTACTGGTACTACTGGTACACCTGGTACTACTGGTGCTACTGGTACTACTGGTACTACTGGTACTACTGGTGTACTCCAACGGCCAGGTGGATGTGTTGGAGGAGGATCCATGCAGACTGCAGGCAGTACACCTGGTACTACTGGTACTACTGGTACACCTGGTACTACTGGTACTACTGGTACTACTGGTAATACTGGTAATACTGGTATTAATGGTACACCTGGTACTACTGGTCTACTCCAATGGCCCTGTGAATGTGAGGAGGAGGATGCACGCAGACTGCAGTCAGTACACCTGGCACTACTGGTACTACTGGTACAACTGGTACTACTGTTACTACTGGTACTACTGGTACACCTGGTACTCCTGGTACTACTGGTACTACTGGTCCACTCCCACGGCCTGGTGGATGTGTGGAGGAGGATGCACGCAGACTTCAGGCAGTGCACCTGGTACTACTTGTATTACTGGTACTACTGGTACTACTGGTACACTTGGTACTACTGGTAACACGGGTACTACTGGTACTACTGGTACACCTGGTACTACTAGTACTACATGTCTATTACCGTGTCCTGGTGGATGTGGGGAGGAGGATGCACAAAGACTGCAGACAGTACAACTGGCACTACTGGTACTACTGGTACTACTGGTACGGTCTAGTAATACTGGTACTACTGGTACACCTCGTACTACTGGTACTACTGGCACTACTGGTCTACTCCCACAGCCTGGTGGATGTGTGGAGGAGGATGCACGTAGACTACAGGCAGTACACCTGGTACTACTGGTACACCTGGTACAACTGGTACTACTGCTACTACTGGTACTACTGGTACTACTGCTACTACTGGTACACCTGGTACACCTGGTACTACTGGTACTACTGGTACTACTGCTACTACTGGTACTACTGGTCCACTCCCACGGCCTGGTGGATATGTGGAGGAGGATGCACGCAGACTGCAGGCAGTACACCTGGTACTACTGGTACACCTGGTACTCCTGGTACTACTGATATTACTGGTCCTACTGGTCTACTCCAACGGCCGGGTGGATGTGTGGAGGAGGATGCACGCAGACTGCAGGCAGTACACCTGGTACTACTGGTACTATTGGTACTACTGGTACACCTGGTACTACTGGTACTTCTGGTACTACTGGACCACTCCCACGACCTGGTGGATGTGTGGAGAAGGATGCACACAGACTGCAGGCAGTACACCTGGTACTACTTGTATTACTGGTATTAGTGGTACACCCGTTACTACTGGTACTACTGGTACTACTGGTACACCTGGTACTACTGGTACCACTGGTCTATTCCCGTGTCCTGGTGGATGTGTGGAGGAGGATGCACGTAGACTGCAGGCAGTACACCTGGCACTAATGGTACTACTCGCACTACTGGTCGTACTGGTCTACTCCAACGGCCTGGTGGATGTGTGGAGGAGGATCCACGCAGACTGCAGGCAGT